>NW_006800364.1:280636-291816 GCF_000485575.1 Poecilia formosa
ACTTTACACAGTGTGTCTTTACCTCCGCGGCAGAGGCTCCGCCGAACCCCTGAGACGACTCACCGAACCCCTGGGGTTCGATCGAACCGAGGTTAAGAACCACTGGTCTAGAGGCTGGTCAGCGGGTTGAAGGCTGAGGTCAGAGGCGGCGGCAGAGGACAGACAGGTAAGACTCTAGGCGGTGAGGGTTCCGTCTCGAGGGTTGATTGTTGACCTGATGGCTCCGGACCAGGGTAGCTGGGAAAACAGACACAAGAAGGGTCAGAATCTGGGAACAGATCCAGGTAGAAGTAGCTCAAGGTAAGCCGGTACTGTTACTGGCTAACACTCTGGCAGAGAAGTGTCAGCATCCTCCTCCACTTATACACCTCCAAATGAGTAGATGGAGGACAGGTGTGTGCAGACGCCGACTCACGCCCTCAGGAGGAAGGTCTCAGGCTCCCTCTAGTGGAGAAAAGCTGACAAACCTCAGGATCCCAACAACGAAAGCAAAGTTTGCGGAACACACCCGATCAAGGAAGGAGAGAAAATGGCGAATGAGGCCTTGCCTGCTACAATTAGCTCACTGAGAAAGGTGGTGGGTGAAGTAATGGCGGAGGGTATGCGGGACCTCAAATCAGAAGAGTTAGCGGCGCAAGTGTAAATGAGTTTTAAGGAGGAAATTAAAGTCATATTGAGCGAGATGACAAACGAAATATATCAACAGGTTAGCGCCGCTATCATTAAGATCGAGAAGATGAGTAAGCACCTTGGAGAAATGGAGAAGAGCATGTCAATGAAAGAGAGATGCTATTGTCCAGCTGCTAAATGACCAGAAATTACTAAGGGAGAAGATCACGGATTTGGAAGGACGCTCATGGTGGAATAATTTGTGGGTATATGGCATCCCTGAAAATGCGGAAGGTACCTCAATGCAGAGGTACCTGGAAAACATGCTTAAAACTGAACTCGGTGACAGTTTGGACTTGGGTTCTCTCTATCCCCAGAAGAATCTGGGGATAGAGAGAACCCATAGAGCGCTGGGTGCGCAGCCTCCAGCGGGTCCTCCACCTTGGTCCACGGTGGTATACTTCCTGAAATATAACGCTTAAAGAGCAAATCCTCCGCACGGCATGGAAGAAACCTATATATATACAAAAAAACACATANCCTGCAGCACTGATTGGCTAAGCAATGTAACGTGATCCTCTGGAGCAAGTGATGGCAAAACGGGGCGTCATCACGACTTTACACAGTGTGTCTTTACCTCCGCGGCAGAGGCTCCGCCGAACCCCTGAGACCGACTCACCGAACCCCTGGGGTTCGATCGAACCCAGGTTAAGAACCACGGGTCTAGAGGCTGGTCAGCGGGTTGAAGGCTGAGGTCAGAGGCGGTGGCAGAGGACGGACAGGTAAGACTCTAGGCGGTGAGGGTTCCGTCTCTAGGGTTGATTGTTGACCTGATAGCTCCGGACCAGGGTAGCTGGGAACACAGAGACAAGAAGGGTCAGAATCTGGGAACAGATTCAGGTAGAAGTAGCTCAAGGTAAGCCGATACCGTTACTGGCTAACACTCTGGCAGAGAAGTGTCAGCATCCTCCACTTATACACCTCCAAATGAGTAGATGGAGGACAGGTGTGTGCAGACGCCGACTCACGCCCTCAGGATGAAGGTCTCAGGCTCCCTCTAGTGGAGAAAAGCTGACAAACCTCAGGATCCCAACAATGAAAGCAAAGTTTGCGGAACACACCCGATCAAGGAAGGAGAGAAGATGGCGAATGAGGCCTTGCCTGCTACAATTAGCTCACTGAGAAAGGTGGTGGGTGAAGTAATGGCGGAGGGTATGCGGGACCTCAAATCAGAAATAAAGAAGGAGTTAGCAGCGCAAGTGTAAATGAGTTTTAAGGAGGAAATTAAAGTCATATTGAGCGAGATGACAAACGAAATATATCAACAGGTTAGCACCGCTATCAACAAGATCGAGAAGATGAGTAAGCGCCTTAGAGAAATGGAGAAGAGCATAGCAGAGAAAGAGAGATGCTATTGTCCAGCTGCTAAATGACCAGAAATTACTAAGGGAGAAGATCACGGATTTGGAAGGACGCTCATGGTGGAATAATTTGCGGGTATATGGCATCCCTGAAAATGCGGAAGGTACCTCAATGCTGAGGTACCTGGAAGACATGCTTAAAACTGAACTCGGTGACAGTTTGGACTTGGGCCCTCTCTTTCCCCAGAAGAATCTGGGGATAGAGAGAACCCATAGAGCGCTGGGTGCGCAGCCTCCAGTGGGTCCTCCACCTCGGTCCACGGTGGTATACTTCCTGAAATATAACGCTTAAAGAGCAAATCCTCCGCACGGCATGGAAGAAACCTATATATATATACAAAAAAACACATATTCTTCGATCACGACTATGCTGAAAACATACAACTGAAGAGGAGAGGGTATGCTCCGGTTAAGAAAGTGCTCAAAGAGAACACTATCCAGTTCCAAACCCCGCTGGCCAAAATGCATGTGCACTTTGACTCCAGCATGGTCATCTACAACAGCGCGGAGGAGGCTGCGCTGGACCTGAAAAGACGTGGATTCACGGTGGGACCGGTGTCTGCAAACAGATCCAAAGCCATCACAGCAGAGACAATCAACAATCTTCTGCCAACGGATATAGTGGATCGCGACGCGCTGGGAGCGCGCCTGGCCTGCGAGAGAGCGCACGGGAAAAGCTAAAGATGTCCCAGCGCCAGGCAGAGAGGACGTCGCTATGGATGAATAATCTTTCTCACTTCCACCGAAGAAACATTTGTGCACCTCACAGAGAGAGCTTCAGGTCAGCTGACTGGTACCATTCAGAGCGTCAAGGGGTGGCCGTCTCTGCACATTAGTATGGTGAGGACTGTGACTCCCCTTCATAACGGGAGTGATGAAGAACCGATTCAGGTGACTCTTAAATTAACCTTTTCAGTTTCCTTTTTTTGAGTAGGGAACTAAGCAGGGGCCCCACAAAGTGGCAGTTTCCCCCTACATTAAGACGAATAAAGGATCCTCTTATTTGGAAGACCTGTTCATTGTTATGTCAAGTTCTGTTTTGTATTTCTGTTCTTTGTGTGTTCTGAGGGCTAAGAGTGTTTTTACGCAGGTGAAAAAAACATGTTTGTGTTTAGAGGATATGCAGTATTATAATATACAGACTTTAAATGTGAATGGTATAAAAAGTCCCATTAAAAGAAGCAAGATCATTTCAAAGTTTAAACGAGAGCAGGTTGGCATTGGTTTCTTGCAGGAAACACATTTGTCGAATGAAGAACATGAGAAAATAAAAACATGGGTTATAGAAAAACACATTGTGCTTCTCATAGATCTGGAAAAAAAAAGAGGGGTAGCCATTCTTATACCAAACAATATCAGGTTTGATTTTATTGCAGAACATAAAGATAAAGAAGGTAGATATGCGTTGTTAAAGGGGAAGCTGGAACAGGAAGAGGTCACTCTATGTAATATCTGTACCCCCCCCCGGTAGTATTATAGACTTCTTTAAGGTGGTATTTAGTCTTGTGGCCGCAGAAGCAAGTGGCACATGTATATGTGCAGGTGAATTTAATTTACTCCTAAGCCCTAAAATAGATACAACTAGCAGAGAAAGAGGAAGGACCCACTTAGAAAAGCAATTCAAAAAAATCCTGCAAGAATTGGGACTCACAGATATATGGAGATCTCTCCATAAACATGACCATGAATTTGATTTTTACTCAACTAAGCATAACATACATTCTAGAATTGATTATTTTTTTATGTTCAATAAGGACTTTCACAGAGTGAAAGATTGTATAATAGGACAAAGAGACATTTCCAATCACTCTGGTTTAACTATGAAAATTAATTTAGTTAGAAGCCCTAAAAACACGTTATGGAAGCTTAACACAAGCTTATTAAATAGTATGGCATTTAAAACAGAAGTGGCAGAAGAGCTTAAAAACTTACTTAAAATTTAATGATAATGGAACAGTTAGCCCTACAATTCTGTGGAATGCGGCTAAAGCATATATCAGGGGTAAGATAATTGTAAAATGTGCTAATTTAAAGAAGATCAGAGCGAAAAACTAACAGACTTGCAGGAAAATGTAAAAGGATTGGAGCAGCTGCATTCGATTAACAAAAGCCCTTCCTTACTGGAACAAATGAGGCCGGTTAAGCAGGAGATTCACAAAATTTTGAATGAGGAAATTGGAAAAAAAAAAAAAAAAAACTTAAATATATGAGACAAAGGTATTATGAGGCAGGGCCTAAAGCTTCTCAGGTGCTTTCGTGGAGGCTTAGGAAACAAGAGGTGGAAAACACAATCTGTAAAGTTCGGAACCCAAAAACTAACAAGATAACTAATAAACTTGAAGAAATTCAGAGATCATTTGAAGGGCAGCTCTGTACACACAGCCAGACAAAATGGATAATCAAACAATTCAAAAATTTCTTAACTCCTTGGATCTTCCATCTATAGGAACAAACCAAAATGACAAGTTAATGGCAGAAATATCAGCTGAGAAAGTTGACTGAGGGATATCAAATCTTAAGTCCAACAAATCACCGGGCTGTGATGGGTTCCCTCTTGAGTGGTATAAGGCCATGAAGGAATCTGTTCTCCCACTATTGAAGGCCTCCTTCAACTACACCCTGGGAGGGGGCGCTCTTCTGTCATCATGGCGAGAGGCGTTTATATCGGTCATACCAAAGGTGGGGAAGGACAAAACGGATCCTAAAGGGTATAGACCAATTAGTATATTAAATATAGACTACAAACTACATGCTGCAATATTAGCTAAGAGATTAAGTACCCTGATGCCTTTCCTGATAGATGAGGACCAGACAGGTTTCATTGGTAATAGACAAACGCATGATAGTATAAGGGCCGTTCATGTTATCGATCATATAATTAAAGAAAAATCAAGCACAGTCCTTCTCAGCTTAAATGTCGAGAAGGCATATGATACTGTAGGGTGGAAGTTTTTGTTTCAAGTAATGAAGAGATTTGGGTTTTGTGATAATTTATTCAGTGTTTAAAAACCATATATTCCTCACCAAAAGCAAGAATTAAAATTAATGGAAGCCTCTCAAATCAAATAACACTGCAATGGGGATGTAGGCAGGGCTGCCCATTAAGCCCACTACTCTTTAATCTTTTTATCAAACCACTGGCTCAGGTTATTAGAGAGGAGTCTGGGTTGGAGGGGGTGACAATAGGGAATGTGGAAAACAAAATATACTTGTATGCGTATGATGTTTTAGAATTAATTAAAAACCCTGAATCTGGTATTCCATTGGTTATGAACATCCTGGAAACATTTGGATGTTTCCAGGTTTTTTTGTATGTTGAGTTATAAACTCAACATACAAAAAACCCCAAATTTTGAGCTTACATTTTGTTCCGTCAAAACAGTTAATAAATAGTTATCAATTTAATTGGCACCAATTACAAATACAATATTTGGGTGTTATACTAACAAAAAATGTGGCTCAAATATATGAGGTTAATTACAAACAAATAAATAAGAAAATATATAAGGACCTGGACAGGTGGAGCCTGCTTCCCCTTGACCTTGGCAGCAGAATCTGAACAATAAAGATAAATGTTCTTCCAAGACTGTTGTACATATTTGCAGCACTTCCAGTAGAGGTTACACCAAAACAATTTAGGGAGTGGGATAGGCATTTTTCAAGGTTTATATGGAGCAATAAAAGCCAAGAGTAAAATACTCGACCCTGCAGCTGCCTGGGGATCAAGGGAGTGGGGTGGGGGGTATTGGTCTGCCTTGTCTGGTGGATTATTACTTGTCTGCCCAGATTAGACCTATTGTGTGCTGGTGTAATCCAGCCTATGAGGCTAAATGGAAGGACATAGAGCTTTCCTTGTTGAACGACCCTACACAGTCTGTTCTGGGATGCCTGGATGGGCTGCCTCAGGTATACCAATTACAAAATCTGTGTTTGAATTTCTCTTTGAAAAAGTGGGCAGAGATAGTTAAAAAGTTCAATCTCCATAAACAGACAGGGGTGTTGAGTTGGCCTGCGTACCACCCGCGTTTCCTTCCAGCATCGATAGACCACAAATATAGAAGATGGGCGAAACAGGGAATCACTGCATTCTGTAATATAATTAAAAATGGGGAGGTAGTAAAATTTGAGCCATCACCCATCTTCATCTTCTTTACTGGAGAAGGACGGAGGTTGTTTAAGATGCACGGCTTCATCCATCGTCCCCTCAGCATGGTGCAGTCATCCTGTTCCCTTTAATGGAAGCATCCCTATAGAATGATGTGTCCACCTCTATGCTTCATGACTGGGATGGTGTTGTTGGAGTTGTACTCATTCTTCTTCTTCCCCTATAAATGGCAAGTGGAGTTTAAACCAGAAAGCTTTATATTTTTCTCTTCAGACCTTACGAGCTTCTCTCATTTCGCTGGCTTGAGCAGGGGACCTTGGGTGAACTGCATGGCAGTTATGGTAACCTTACAGATTGTGGACCCAGCTCTTTTCAGGTCATTAACCAGATCCGGCTGTGTAGTTCAGGCGTGATGCATCACCTTCCTCATGACCATTGATGCCCCATGAGGTGAGATCTTCCAGCTTCTCACCAAGCTGCTTGCCTATTTTGCATCCCTATGGAAGCCTATTGCTATTATGGAGGAAAATGCATTTTCGAGTGCTATCACATTATAATGTGAAAGTTATATTGTACATACACGATAATTATATTGTATAAACGTAATAATTGTACAAACGTAATAATTATATTGTATAAACATAACTATGTTGTATAAATATGATAGTGTACAAATGTGATAATTATAGTCTCCAAACGTGATACTTACCTCGTATAAACATGATTATTTCATGTCAGGAGGTGGCAGTAGTGTGCTTTTCGTGATGGCATAAAGAAGGCCAGTACAGCGGCTAACAGAAGTTGGTCAAGTTTTCCTATGCTTGGTATAAAACATGGAGAGATACTGATGCTGCTTCGCATTGTGGTTGAAACCATTAATAGTTTGCGCACTCTGAGCAGGATCCTAAACAGAATGGGACTGGACAGAAGGAAATGTTAGTCCGATCCTCTAGATGGGGCAGGTTTCCTAACTGACCATCTGGAACGAAGCTGAACTTTTGCTATTTAACTTTTGCTATTTACTGAACTATTGCTGCTTCTAATTCGGAAAATGGCTAAAGGGCGATTCCACCTCCTTTTCACTACCTTGAGGGTAGTGAAAATTAACGTAGCAGCTTTTAAGTGTCTACGTTAAAAGCTAACGTAGACACTTCAAACCTGGAATAGATTATGTATATCTGATGTTATGTTGCATGACGATAATGAACATATGAAAAGTTGTTGGCAGCAGTACCTCAGTTGATGCATTTCTCCAGGAAGCCACAACAGCCAAAAATAATGGCAGACGATCTAGCTACTATGAAGACAAAAAAAAAGGAATGACAACAGTTAAAATATTAGCAAATAATGTAAATGTGATAGTTCAGTTCTTATGTGTTCGAGATGCAAAAAGGTTTTTAAACGTCTCCTTGCTCAAGTTTCATAATTCAAATAAAGGTTTCACAAATCACAAACTAGGTTTGAAATATTCCATGTAGAATAATATAGTGTCCACCTAAAAACAGAATCTGTTCTGTTTTTAACCCTTGTATGTAGAAGTGGGGTCCAACCAACCCCACACACATAAAACTTGTATCATTTGTAGTCGTAGTCATCTACGTTTGCCTCAGTCCTCGCACACACAAGGGTTAAGGCAGAACAGATTAAAGACACCAAAGGTAGTGAAAATTAGGTGGAATTTCTGTTGTGACTTCATTGCACTTACTGTTATGTATTTGGTAATACATTATTCAACGGTGCTATGTCGTGTTCTGTGTGGAAGAACACAAAGTGTAGTTTATGAGCGCATTGATCTCCCTATGTTCTTTGGCAAAATGTGTAATAAAGTATGTCACATTCCACTGAGGTTCTGTTGAATCTACACTGAACAAAAATATAAACACCCCATGTTTAATATTGTTGCCATTTGTAGTTAACAACTGTAAATGAGCATTTGTTGACATTTTATTGTACAAAAATAATATTTCTCTTGGTTTGCATATAATTTTTAAACCAACTTGCTTCTCCCCCAAAAAATGAGTAGCTCAGAAAAGCAACCCTGGGAATTTCACCCAAGGAATATTACCTTCTTCTTAAGGCACACAGGTTCAGATATGCATGTATTTATGACATCTGAGACAGGACTTGGATTCACCAACCAGTTTCTTAAATTCTATTTAAGATACTCTTTTAAAAACACAGTTTCCTATAAAAGAACAAAAGAAAAACCACAGTAGCTGAGGTTACATCCCTAAGCTTTATAAAATAAAGGAAAATCAAATGTCAGGCCCAATGACTAAATTATCACATGAACAATGAGAAGGGCTGCAACAAAAAAGAGGGGGGAAAACTACTTAAACGACATAGAAAATACAAGTTAGGAGGAGACAAAACAGCAGCGATCCAGGGATGGGGGAGACCTATGAAAGTTAATTAGTCACCATTCCCAACAAACTGCAATAAACTGGATTAATGACTTAATTGCTTACCTGCCTATGCACGCAAACATGCACATACACACTCGCAGGATGAGGAAGGAGAGGAGAAGAGAGCAGCGCATTAACATTCACCATCAGATGACCAAAACAGCATGCACCACACTTTCTGATCTGTCGCTGATTTACAGCCAGAACCCACAGGACATGAGCCACACAGTGGGAGCACGAGGAGGACATGTGTCAGACTGAATGCGGCAGCTTCTCTTACACCACACCCACTTTGCCCAACTGAAACTTCTCACCTTGAAACTTTGCATAGAAATGTGTATTTCTATAACACTGCATTCTACATGAAGAAATGTCGGGAGGCGTTAGACAAATGAACATTTTTGATAACGGCACAGAGGACTGGACAACATATGTGGAGCGAGTTGAACAGTACTTTCTGGCTAACAAAGCAGAGGATGAGAGGAAAGTCGCTATTGAGCATGATAGGAGCGAAAACTTGTAACTTGCTGTGCAGCCTCATCACATCAGCCAAACCAGCAGACAAAAGTTTCAAGGAGACCACAGAGGTTCTCCAAAAATGTTTACAACCGAAGCCACTGGTCATAGCCAAACAATTCAGATTTCATCAAAGAAATCAGTTAAAAACCGAGTCCACATCGGCTTACATCGCGGAGCTTCAGTGGCTGTCTGTTCGGGGAGGGGCTGTCAGATGTGCTGAGAGAACGTTTGGTCTGCAGGCTACACAGTGAAAGCATGCAGAAACGACTCCTCACAGAGGATAATCTGATGTTGCATCATGGGCTAGAAATTGCTATATCTATGGAAACTGGAACAAAAGATGCAGAAGAGCTACAGGGAGAATGTATGGCACCGTGTTCTGTAAATAAAATGCGTGCGCAGCTTGAGCATAAATTACAAACCTGCTACAGATGCAGTAAAAAGTCACATGACTCTGCTAATTGCTGGTTCAAGAATAAAGAATGTCTCCAAGGCAACAACAAGGGATATATACAGAAAATGTGCAGCTCAAAACAACATAAGAAAAACAAATGTGGAAAAAAGACAGGAAGACATGAAGTAAATGAGAAGGACTCAAATTCTACCCAGGAGAACTTGGCATGCCTTGAGCTGCACACAATACAAGACAAGGAGAAAGATAAGGATGCAATATGGCTCACACCTGAAGTACAAGGGGTTAAGTTAAAGATGGAACTGGATACTGGGTCGGTGAAGAAACCTATTTAGCTAACCTAGCAGCAGTCCTGGCCAGGCTAGAATAGTATGGACTGAGAGCAAACAAAAACAAAAGTGAGTTCTTCAAAGATGCAAATGAGTATTGTGGACATCAGATTGACAGGCATGGACCCCGCAAAACCAACGACAAAGTTGATGCAGTCTTGAAGGCACCATAGCCTAAAAATGTTAGTGAGCTACCCTCCTTCTTGTGCTTAATTAATAACTGTCACAATTTTCTACCAAACCTGTCAATAATTCTGCACCCGCTACACATGCTACTGCAACACAATGTCAAATGGAACTGCACAAAAGTCTGTGAAAAGACATTTAATAGTGTTAAGCATCTCAATGCATCAGAGGAGGTGTTAACACACTTTGACTTTCTCTGCTTTCTCTCTTGCTTAATTCATGTAAGGCACTTTGACTTGTCTTGTTGCTGAAAATGTGCTATATAAATGAAATTACCTTACCATACCATGACCCAAATCTTCCCCTTCGTCTTCCAAGTGTTGCCTCTCCATACGGCATCAGTGCTGTGCTATCTTACAAAATGCCTGATGAAGTGGAATGACCAATCGCTTTTGCCTCAAGGTCCCTAAATGCAACCACGCATTACTATGTGCAGATAGACAGAAGCACTAAGTCTGGTGTCAGGAGTGAAGAAGTTCAATCAATATTTATATGGAAGACACTTCACCCTGATCACAGACCACCGTCCGCTAGTGCCCATCTTTAACCCTCAGAAAGGTGGGTTTAACCTTCCTACCATGGCTGCAGCACGGTTACAGCAATGGGCTTTGTTAAATGGCTTACACACATTGAATTTAAAGGGACAAAACTCAGGGGCACCGTATCCACCATATTCCTAGCTCCCATGAGGCTTTGCGTGATTTATGGACGCGACTTCCGGTGCAAACCAGAACCGCCATTTGTTTACATGTTAGCAACTTGCTAACCAGCTTTCGTCAGATGTTTTAGGCTACAAAATATGTGGGAACACCAGCTATCTCAGCTTAAATGTGATATTGTTTTACTGCTACCTACAGCTATTGTGGGGGGGATGGCAACTTGAAGAAATGGCCACAAATAATCCGCACTAGCATATTTAGCAACTTCACTGACTCAGTTGCTTCAGATGCAGATATGCAGGTATTCTTCCATTGACTTTTTGTCCACACAATGAAATGAACACACATAAAGCATTTTGGGTTCTCTCTTCAAGTTTAGGATTTTTAGCCAAATTCTTTTTGTTTCCTTATCTGTCGGTAGGTGATGAAAACTACCGCTTTTGTTTTTGGAGAAGAATCTAAATCACATCTCACCAATATTATGTAGTTCTTTTGTTATACACTGTCAGCGCAAAGCTGGTCAGAACTCTGACTT
>NW_006800364.1:291827-296942 GCF_000485575.1 Poecilia formosa
TACTGCAACCTACAGCTAATGCGGGAAGGGATGACAACTTGAAGAAATGGCCACAAATAATCCGCACTAGCATATTTAGCAACTTCACTGACTCAGTTGCTTCAGATGCAGATATGCAGGTATTCTTCCATTGACTTTTTGTCCACACAATGAAATGAACACACATAAAGCATTTTGGGTTCTCTCTTCAAGTTTAGGATTTTTAGCCAAATTCTTTTTGTTTCCTTATCTGTCGGTAGGTGATGAAAACTACCGCTTTTGTTTTTGGAGAAAAATCTAAATCACATCACACCAATATTATGTAGTCCTGTTGTTTTACACTGTCAGCGCAAAGCTGGTCAGAACTCTGACTTCTCCTTTTCTCTTCTTTATTACTGTCTGATCTTCAGAGAAACAAGCTGCTAGCAGCGCTGCTAACTCACAGTCATTCCGTTACAAAACTTAACAATCATGTTCCTGTCACTCCCTGTGATTAAACTCACAATTATGCTCCTCTGTACTGAGCAGCTCTCTGATAGCAGTCTGTCAACAAGTTTTACTAAACATTGTATTATAACCAACAAGAGAGATGTAACTTGTATCATGAATATAGATTAACAAAAAACCCTATAAATTACAGTGAAATACTGCTACTTCCGGTGAGCGCTGGAAGTAAGACTGATAGGTATTTTTCAACAACCTACGTAAAACAAACCACAGACAACTTATGTGAGTTTTTACCAAGCTTTCATGAAAGGAGAAGACGCAGCAGACCGCTCCAGCGAGCTGCCCACCGCACGTTCTGAAAACCTTCAGTTAAAGCTCGTCTTTTATTTTCAGAGAAGGGAGGGAAAGACAGAAGAGACAAGTTATCAACAAGTTCTACACACACAAGGTCATCTCGTCTTTTCCCTTGGGAGCGATTTCTCTCAAGGTCGGAGTAAATTCTTCAGCACAGTAGTCAAAAGTTTTAACAGACAGTGAGAGGCCAACACTTCTACATGGAAATCACAATAAGCTATAGTAATATAAGACTGCTATGGTAAGATCAATAACCTATACACATATAAGAATGATAACACATACAGTATTTCCAACAAACACCCATAATCGTTTCTACAGTAAACCTCCCAGGAATAAGGTGGATCTGGGTTTCAGATGACATAGCACTGATGTCACCCAGTGCAGATGGAGGACAGAAAGTAAATGCAACCCATTTATTTCTGTTGACCCAGCATCAAAATGCCTAAAGTCTGTATCCTGTATGGTTGTTCCAACTGTTTTAATAGAAAGAAAGATGAATTTTATTTTCGTGTTTCGAAGGTAGTTGGTCACAAGGGAGTTCATTTTAAAAAACTTACAGAAAAAAAGAGGAGAAAAGTAGATCAACAATCTACAGCTAAAAACAAGAGGTGCAGAAACTAAATGCCAGAGTTTGGAGCGCCAACTTTCTAACAGGTAACGATCGCATTGTTTGAATTGTATTTTCAGATATTTTATTGGACAGTTACTTAGAAAGACCAGCATTCATATGTAAGGTAAGATATATTATTTTCATGCCCTAGCGTGGCTGTCCTCAGAGTGCTAATGTTAGCAGCTAGCTCAGTGCCAAGTCGGCAACAGAAAATATAATGTTTATTCAGTGGTACCTTCATGCTAGAAAAAAAAAGAAAAGAAAAAAAAAAAAGCTAAATAAATTAAATATAACCTACGCAGCCACAAAGTCACAGTGAGCTGTGACTACTCCTCCACATGGTTCGTGTCTGGACACGAAATATATTCGTGGCCAGACACGAACATGGGGGTTTCTGTAGATCACTGCCAATGGTTGACCTACGTTGGACCTGAATCCAGTGCACTACAACCACTCAACATTAACATACAACTCCAGCATGAATTTGGGTTTACAGAAGCTAAATACATTATTTACCAGGAGATCCAATCTCATAGAAATAACATGGGTTAGATTGTTGTTAGTGATAGCATTGTTATCATAGACTAATTACTTAAAATAGCACAACTCACTACTCACCCGGCAGAAACAAGTCAACAGTCATTTAATGCTTCTTTTGATCCTAAAACTAAATGATCGCATTCTCCAGGCTTTTTCATACTTTCTTCTGGCTTGTGGTATAATATGAGGTCTGCAGCTTCAATAGTTATGTGGATCACCTCAACACCGGGTAAATCCTCAAGATTAGGGAAATCTTTTTTACCAGTATAATACAGATCATATCCTAAATATACACTTCAAGATGCCTCGTCTTTTCCAGCCTATTTAGGGCATTAGCTACTCGCTGTGATCCATTTTGCTCTGCTTTTAACTGGAGAAATCCACTTCTGGACCTCCACCTGAATTTTGCACGTCATCCGGGTCACGTGTCTGAAACCCAGCAATAAGAGGGGAAAAGTTAGGACAATTCCAAGGGCCCCTGACCAACAGGGGGCGCCCCACAATTTTATTTTTTTTTTGTTCTTAGAAATAAAAAAATAAAAAATGGGGCCCTGTCAATTACAAAATTAATCATATTGTGTTTTCTAAAATTGATTTTAGCAGTAAAAATCAAATGTTACCCTTCCCAGACCAAAAGGCACACATCTATATTTGCCCTGAACACCCCCCTGGATCTGCCTGAAATGGTTCGTTCGTGCTTGGAGCACTTAACGGTGACGGTGTTCAGCAGCAGTCAGTAGAAGACGAGAACGACTGTGGCAGTATTAAGAGTATAAAAAATCATTAGGTTCTGGCTCGTTATATTCTCTTGTGCTCCCGGATTCAATGATGCCATGCGTGGAAATAAAAGCCACACAGAGTTAACAATCAGAGCTCCACGTCATGCATTTTCAGAGTTTATTCTAACATTTAAAAGTATAAAATCACATTGACAACACAGACACTTCAAACACACTAAAACAGACATTCATTTACCTGAGACAAATAGAAAAGAAGAAGAAAGAAAGGAAGAAAGGAAAGCAAAGACGTCTTTGGAGAGATTGCAAAGAGCAAAATCTGATTTGTTACTCCTGTGTACAAACTTTTATAGTAAAGGCGTGTTCTTGTTTTTAATTTATTCAAATAAGGCACATCTTTGCTCATCCAACCAGGAGCTGTCTCGGACCCCTCGGACCCGGTTTTAGCGCTGTCAATCACAATCTCATGTGGCTGCTCATCCTCCCTCCCCTTGCTCTGTGCTATGCTGTAACTAGCAATAAGTTTCGTAATGATAAGTTGTTTCTCCACCATTAGCATATTTAGCAGTAAGTCAGGGGTCCCCAAACTACGGCCCGCGGGCCGGATCCGGCCCGCTTCCACATTCCACCCTGAACAATACCAGAGAGCATTCAGATTTTTTTTCATTTATTGTATTTTCCGGTTTATATGTGGATTTTTCTTCAACCTCCAGGGGGCTCTTTAGCAGGAACTGTGTCCTGTAAACTGTGGGGCGCATTGCTGCCATCTGTTGGACTTTTAGGGAACTGCTTGACTTTTATGTTATTTAATCAGTACAGTTGTTTGCTAGCGGTAGAGCAGATGAAGACACGTGTCTGTTATGAACGCCGCATTCCAGGTTGAATTCTTTTAAGCAATGTAAGTAGCAGCTTATACTTCAAAACGAGCCTTTATGTTAACATATGAGAAATTAATATGTTAAAGTTACATTTTCTCAATGGAATATATACTAGTCCAGGGGTGCCCGTCGATCGCGGAAGGTTTAGAGTCGATCTCGGCAGATGACAATCTGAACGCCACCAGGACGCTTAGACCAGCACTTCCTCTTCTGACGGGCTTATCAAAAATATTCACTAAGATCCTAAACGTTTGTAGCTTCATTAAAAAAGAATAATTATTTTTAAAAAAATCAATGAGATGTGTTAAAATGAATAATCTCAGTAATTATTGTTTGAACAAGGTGTTGCGCAATTCAGTGCGTTTCGGTCCCATTAACAAAAAAAGAAAAAAAAATCGACTCAAAAAACATGAGCAGGAGCAGGAGTTTAAATTAGCTACTCAACCACCGCTGTGTTCACGAGAGGTTTATTAATAATCGAGGAATAAATATCAAGGCTGGAAACGTGATATCGTAACGGACTGAATGTTGTGTTTTTAACATAATCTCTGCTCGGCTTGCGGGCGCAGGCGGTTGCCACGGCAACGGGTGGCTTAAACGACAAAGAGACAGAAAGTAAAAAGGTGGAGTGGTTTTGAGTTGATCACCTGTTCGGGTTGTTTTACCTTTGTTTATCTTTGCTGTGGCTCCTGTCCGCTGTAGTTTCTAAACATTCAATAATCGACAAACTTGGACCTCGTTTGTTTGTGAGTATACGTCACAATAAACATCAAATAGGACAAATATATTTCACTGAGGAAGAAACTGCATCAGGTTTTCTGTCACTTTATTATTTCTGCTATAACTGATGCATATTCACATATAAAATAAGTCAATAGAGTTTAATTTGCAATTTTTATGTCTTTGTGTCATGAGGTAGATCCCAGGTGGCTGGTGAGAGAACAAATAGATCTTGCTCTCAAAAAGTTTGGGCACCCCTGTACTAGTCAGTCCCAGTGACCGTTTCACTCATGGGTTTTGCCCATGTGCTTTCTGGGTAAAAATCAATCGAGAAACGCGCCCCCACCCCTGGTCAACAATCTCCGGCCCCCAACCAGAGAAGGAAAAAGTTATGTGGCCCTCACAGGAAAAAGTTTGGGGGTCCACTGCAGTAAGTGAATGAGGTTGATTGACAGCACTAAGGCAGCTCTCCTGGTTGTGATTGGTTGTTTTTGGTCAAAGCGGCACATTTCGTTAGACATCAGTAGCAACTCAGGGAGGAGGTGGAGGAGATTGATTGTTTTCACAGATTATCTGTCTCATAGCAAACTGTCACGACATGGTGACAGCTTTAACAAATATGGAGAAAATATATTTGTTATTAAAGTTATGTACTGCAGCTTGAATAAAATGCAACTATATAGCATTTTTTGAGAAGTCTGGATAGCTTCATGTATATTTTGCACAACTGTTGCTCGTGGGGAGAGACATTTCAGTAAGCTAAAACTAATAGAAAAAAATTTGGTAACACTTTATTTGAAGGGGGTTGAATAAGCCTGACATAACACCTGTCATAAACATGAATAAG
>NW_006800364.1:297307-303557 GCF_000485575.1 Poecilia formosa
GCTTGCGGACTGTTGCATGTAAAAAGACTCAAGAAATTATAACAGCAAGTGCACAGGAGGAGGCCCAATTTAATTTTTTGTCATGAGGCCCAAGATTCCTGGCGGCACCCCTGATGGCAGTTTAGTAGTCTTATGGCATGAGGGATGAAGCTGTTACGGAATCTGGCTGTTCTGCTTTTGAAGCTGCTGAACCTTTTCAAAGAGGACAGCAGGGAGAACAAACCATGCTGAGGTTGGAAGGGATCTTTTATAATCGCCCAAGCCCTGGACAGGCAGCGACTATGAGCGGAGTCAAGGATGGAAGGAAGCTCAGTCCCGATGATTTTCTCAGCTGTCCTCACCACTCTCTCCACACGTTGCCAGTCTGAGGTATTACATGCTCCAAACCAGACAGAGATACTGCTGGTCAGTATATTCTCTCCTGTCCCTCTGTAGAAAGTGGTGAGCATGGGAGGGGGGAGGTGTGCTCTTCTCAGCCGACGTAAAAAATGCAAATGTTGCTGAGCTTTCTTCACTAGGCCAGAGGTTTGGTGGGACCAGGTCAAAGTATCAGTGATCTGTATCCCCAGGAATTTAATGTTTCTGACCTGTTCCATTGCGACATCGTTGATGAATGAAACATAAACCAACATTTTGATGTGTAACGACGGCCCTGACAATTGTTGACTGTGTGTTCTACAACTTTGTATTTTTGCGTGTGTTTTTTATGATGTAAAACACTTTGAACTGCCTTGTTGTTGAAATGTGCTACACAAATAAACTTGATTGATTAATTTATTGATTGATTCATAAAAAAAAACTAGTAGGGCTGTAAGAGCTGGGATTCTTACTGGTTGATAGCATATCAAATACTTATGCAATAAAATGCAAATTAATTACTAAGGTACTCCATCAAGATTACCCATAATAATTATTATAAACTTCTAAATACTTTGCAAGTGGAAAACTCTGCAAAATTGGCAGTGTATCAAATACTTGTTCCCCCATTTTGTTGTGAAATGTGTTGCTCACACATAGTGCAACTGTTGCATTGTCTGTTGAAACTAACACTGTAACCTCATATGTTTGCTACTTCTATGGTTGAACTTCAAAGGTTCTATTTAGTTTACATAGAATAACAATAGAAGGAATTGAATGTTTGTGACTGTGTTTTCATTAACCATCCAGAGGATGGTGACAGAGACCACTGAAAATGACACTGAGGGGATGTGAAGCTGTGATTTTCCTTTTTGCTCCTGTCCTGCAGATCGCTCTGGGAACTGTGACCAATGTGGAGGAGGCTGTGAAGTGGCTCAGTTACACATATCTATATGTCCGGATGAGGGCCAACCCACTGGTGTATGGCATCAACCACAAAGCCTTTCAGGTTGGTGAAGCCTTTGTTGCTCCTCTTGGCAAAGGCCTCCCAGAATAATTTGTTACTTTTAATGTATAGAAGATGAAGCCGGCAACAGAAACATGTTTTTGTCAATTTAAACAGCTCTCTGCTAGAGTTTAGGTCATATCTAAATTATCCAACCCGACCCAGCTCGAGCCTGTAGGCAGTGTGTCTGAGCCCGATCCAACCCAACTGACTTAAATTTAGGCCTGAGCCTAAAGTAAACTCGACATATTATTTTAATTCTGAATTTACTGATTTTGTTTTAAGACCACAATTTAAGTAAACATTGTAACTCCTGCTGTTTTAAGCTTTTGCTTACCATCTTCCAGCTCCATCTAGTCACTTTTTATAACCACAAGGTGAGCCATGTACAATTCTTCTGGGATGTGTTATTGATAGGATCCTATCTCCACTGCTGCTCAAGCAGAGCTTCGTGTGCATGCAGTGTTATTTCCTCATCCAGTTAAATCCATCCAATTTTTGTTTTTACACAATAATAGGTAGATTACAGTAACTTTATATCGAACATTCTCATTTGTTTTTCTCTCTGATATTGCAGGCTTTATTAAACGCACCACAGAAGTCCAACCCGGACCTACCATCTATTAAATAATTCTGGCTGGGTTAGACTCGGGTCATAAATCAAAACTCTATTCCCTGCTAAGTCAGCTGTAAAGTTGCTCAAAATATGACAGCTGATGAAGATACAGTTAATCTCATAGGATCCCTCTAAATGGTTAAGCATTCATTGAATGTTAGTAATTGAAAATATTTCAGTCCTACATAACCGGACAAGAAATGCATTTGTACCTCAGATGGATCCAGCTTTGGAGCTGCACAGGAAGGAGCTTGTGGTGGAGTCTGGCCGGAAGCTGGACAAGGCCAGGATGATCCGCTTTGATGAGCGCACCTGCTACTTCGCCTCTACAGACCTGGGCAGGACAGCCAGCCACTTCTATATTAGATATAATACCATTGAGGTAGACCCAGTTTTTAGTGTCTTTTGGATGTTTAGTCAAGTCAAGTTTATTTGTATAGCACATTTCAGCAGCAAGGCAGTTCAAAGTGCTTTACATCATAAAAGCATCACATAGTCACCAATTATGAAACAAGCAAAAAATCATGGCATTTTGACAAAAAGGGGTAAAAGATCTAAATCATTAAGCAACTACACATCAAATATGTTGATCAATGTTCCACTTGCCACTATTCAAAAGTTTAGGTTTACTGTGGAAAGCTGATGCATCAAACCGAAATTACTGCCAGCTTCTTTGATCTTAAATACATCCTGAAAGACCAGATGTAACTCCTCTAACTTACATTTCCACTTTCTTTATGCATGAAGACATTCAACGAACTTTTTAACTCACAGAAGACTGAAGCAGACATCCTCAGTATTGTGTCCAAGGCAGAGGAGTTTGATCAGTTGAAGGTAGGAGGATTGATGCTGAACTGTCTATTCATCTTTATGTGATAATTTGGAAATAAGGGGTGTTACTGACTTGACCCAAAAATTGCAAACCAAGATAAGCCAATAATATTTTTATATAACATGATTACAAGGGTGTAAATCCCATCTCATTATTGGGGTGGGAGACTATTAACAGGAAAATTTCTTAAGAGCAATTTTGGGGGGTCGGCGAAGTTCCATTGAAATGTAACGTAAAATGTGGTTTAAAAGTTTTTAAACCACATTCAAGCTGCAGGACCAAAAATGACTAGTAATGCACATCAAACATGTTTTCTTCTCAGTAAGCAGCCTGCTGAGAAGTAAAACTAAAATTAAAATGTTACTTGGACACGAGTTTTGTTCAGTCTGACTGTTCTAATCTCTGCTCCACCTTTACAAAAATTTAAGGTTCTAAATACAAAAGCTTTAATGAGTAACTCCTCTTAATAAAATTCCTCATAAACATTGATTTATTGAAATGGCTCCCAATACAAGTTATGACCTATTTAAATTATAACTTATTAAGCTGCTTTATTTTTAAGCCTCTTTTAGTTTTATCATGTCCTGGGTGACTGAAAATAAATAAGTAGATAGAAATGAATATCTGTGGAGTATCATAATTTAAATGTAACACTTAAAGCACGAGAGTTTATATAGAAAAATATTCAGATTTTATTTTGTGGTTTTAAAGGTTCCGGGTTGAGGCAGTGAGAAATAAAGGCAGCTTTCTGTTTTTCTATCTGTTCTCTCTTCTGTTCTTGGCTCCCACACAGAGCTGGGTCCACTTCCTCAGCCCCTCCTCCAGTTTCAAACTCTTCTAATTAGCTAAAATTCAAAGAGTTAAATATGAATGAGATGTTTGCTACCTTTAACAAAAAAGCTTAAGTCTATGAAAGCAGTGTAGCAGTTTTGCTAATACGGCAGCTTATCATGATTCAGTCAAAGTAATGAAATAACAAACTGCAGTCTTATTTTTATTGTTAATGTGTTTCTTCCCACTGAGCAGTGAAAGTAAATAAAATGTTTACATGTCTTTTGCTGTAAGTATTTACTTTCTGGAGGGGGGTTTTATTTGTGATGCAGAACTACAGCAACAGCTAGCTACTTCAGCGGCTCTGACCAGCCTGTGTCATTAGCGCCATAGACATAAATATGTAGACCCCTCATGGAGCGCTGAGTTGTACTTAACAGCGTCCGCCATCTTCTATGTGGCAGCAAAGGATCGGAGCTCCTTAAGTCCTGTGCTGTGTGTTTCAACCGTTTTACGAAACAAACTGGATTCATTGGCATTACCTTTTACAGGTAAGGATGAAAGATCAGAATTACTTGACTTGGGAGCCAGAAATTTGCTTCTAAACAACTGAAAAATATTTCCTATGTAGTTAAATTGGCCCGAAGTAACCGCTGATTGTTAGCTTAGCAGCTAATGTTTTCATACTGTTTTCTAATGAGAGAGAGGTGATGAAAAACCGTTGTTAGAGGAGACGTTAATTAAAAACCAAGGGATTTTGTGAGGAAAGATCAGTCAGGATCAGAGATGGAGCTGCTGTTCTTCAGTCTGTTTCCCAACTCAGCTTCACCATGTCGGTATTTAGCTACAAAGATGCTACAAGTCAGAGCCTCAGCATTCTGAAAGTGTCTTTTTCTGAATGTGAAGGAAAAATATATATATTTTCTATTACACTTTTGGATCATTTTATCCTTAGCCTGTGTACCAGGACGTCTCAGAAGTTATTGGAGTTCTCCCAGTGTAACCAGCAGACTGAAGCCCTGCCTGTGACCACTGTTACTAATATAATAAATAAATGTTTTATTCTTTCACTTTTTGTATATTTTTAAATATCTGAATCTGAAGTACTAGTGTATTAATGCAGCTTATGTAATGAAATAAAAATTATTAAAAATTATTTACTCTGTTGGAATTACTTTTCACTACTGTCAATAGCAGAGTTGATGTAAACTGTAA
This sequence comes from Poecilia formosa, assembly GCF_000485575.1. Classification (NCBI taxonomy): domain Eukaryota; kingdom Metazoa; phylum Chordata; class Actinopteri; order Cyprinodontiformes; family Poeciliidae; genus Poecilia; species Poecilia formosa. The sequence goes on from NW_006800364.1 coordinate 302,105, forward strand.
TAAATATTTTTTTCTCTGGAAAAAAGTAAGAAAAATATGTAGTTTAATGTTTGACAATGACTGATTTATAAATCAAAAGTCATTTCCTCAATGATGTATAAAAGATAATTACAAGAAAATGATTTGTTCCTTGTCTTGAAAAGTTAAATGTACATTAAATTATGGAATTATGTAAATATATTATTTAATAAAACATTGTAAAAGTGTCTGTTCATCAATGTCAATATAAAAATTATCAGAATCATCTCTATCAAATAAAAACTTTGTGCTCTTTATTCAGAAATGCCCCCAAAACAATTAAATAATCACATCAAAAGTTAGAAACTCTGTCTTTAGTCATTTCTTTGATTGCCAAATATATTAATGTATGTGAGAAAATGTGTCAATGACAGGCATTAACTTAAAATACTTTGTAGAACGGCAATTTCTGAAGTTCGGTACATTTACCTGTATTAGCTTACTGGCACATTGGCCACATTCAATATGGTGGACGCTGTTACGTATCGCAGCAACGGGCCGACCCGCTCCATGAGGCGTCTACGTGTTCATGTCTATGGTTAGCGCTGCTGTCATAGACATGGACCTCATGGACCGCTCTCGCCTATTGTCGCTGACGAGATTTAGGGCGGCCATCTTGGAGCGGTACTCCACTCCACTCAGCGTTATGTGTTTAGCAGGCACAATGATGTATCAGTGCATTTAATCGATCATAACACGCTTTTTTTGTTACTGGAAACCATATTCAAACATCTACATTTATAAACAATTGTATTTTTAAAGTATGTTTTAATACATAGTTCAGCATATTTAAATATGCTTAGTGGCTGTAACAATAGAATAGGAATGGAATATTCTGTATGATGAGCATTTCACAAAGCACACAGCCGTTCATAATTTATTTAATAAATTATTTAGTAATATATACTAAATAATTTCGCAGGTCAGTCACTGCATGGCAGGTGCATGGCAGGCACCTATTGTTCCACACCCAATAGAATGTCTCTTTATTGGGGCCTGCCATAAGCAATGCATAGGGAGAGCAGTGACTGACCTGCTTTGCAGGTCAGTCACTGCTCATAATATACTTGACAATATTCACAGCTACTCTGTGTTAGTGTTGGGTTAAGTATGTCAGAATTGCTTATATCTATTTTTCATGACAAATTTGAAACGCTGGGTTTAAAGGGATGGGCACAGGTGGCAGGCCCCTCAAAATTTCTGCGGAATTTTCTAGTTGGGGCCTGCCAGCAATGCATAGGGAGAGCAGTGACTGTCACTGCCTCCATGCATTGCATGGCAGGCACCTATTGTTCTACACCCAATAGAAGGTCTCTTTATTGGGGCCTGCCATAAGCAATGCATAGGGAGAGCAGTGACTGACCTGCGAAGCAGGTCAGTCACTGCCTCCATGCATTGCATGGCAGGCACCTATTCTTCCATCACCGTTAATGCG
>NW_006800364.1:305165-326336 GCF_000485575.1 Poecilia formosa
GATTATTTTGAGAAGCAATTTTGATCATATTTTACATTTTATTGTGTCATGTAGCTGTAGCTGGTCTTGGTCTTGACTCGGTCTCGACTTTCCTCGGTCTTGGTCTTGACTTGGTCTCGGACCCTAAAAGTCTTGGTCTTGTCTCGGTCTGGATACACTCTGGTCTTGGTCTTGTCTTGGTTTCGGGTTAGGTGGTCTTGAACACAACACTGATGATTAATACTGAATAATATATATTGGATACATGTTTATATGTATGTATGTATATACATACTAGATATATGTATATGTTTTTCAGCCGACGAGTTCTAGCTTCAGAGTGATTCAGCAGCTGAAATTGAGTCCAAAATCTGATGCAAGATTCATCCGTGCTGCAGTGAATCTGTCTCTCTCTTTAAAGATATTTCCCACTTCTTCCTCATATCGTGTCTTTAGGAAACCTTCAAAACAAAAACAGAAGATTTAGGATGTATCTTACTTTTGACAGAGTGAAAGAATTACATATAAATAATAGTCTTTACCACCAGTGTAAACTTTGTTGGTGAATGTTTAACACATAATATAAGTTTTATAATATATGTTACATTGTTTCATTTCTAATATAGGCCCTTGTGTCAGATAATCTAAGTCAATGTTAGAGAATAATTAATTTTTTTAGATTTACAGAATCTCAGTTAGCCTTCATAGCGGGGCTGAACTCTGGTAATACACCAAGCACTGTAGCTAATATTAACTGGTATCTCGCCGGTGGACATAAATACAGTAAAGTAATATTCTAATAACAAAATATACACAATAATATGTCCATCTTACTTATGAAATGTTGTTTGTGGAGCCCTCACATCAATAGTCCATCGATCCGAACAACAATATCCCACAGTGCTGAGGCATCTTCTGCTGTTTTGATTGAGCAAAGTAGGAAGGAAAACCGCTCCAAGATGGCCGCCGTATTTCCTGCGCCGGAGCAGCCAATGCGGGGTCTACTCTTATTATGTCTATGGCTGTTATTGCTCCTCCTACACTTTGGAATGAACCATTTTTCTAATGATGTTTAGGGGGGGGATCTAAAAATGTATTCTTATTTTGTTCTGAGATAAATGGCAGATTTATTTCGTTTTTTGTTTATTTTGCCTTTTCATATTGATATTATTTAAATGCAAACGTTTCTTCAATTTTTTTTTTTTTTTTTTTGCACGGGGACAATTCTAGACTTTTTCAAGATTGGGGGGGTCCAGACTCCCCCGAACCCCCTCCTGGGGATTTACGCCTATGCATGATTATGCTTTATATAAGCCATTACAGGAGGCAGGGGGAAATCTTGTGCACAGGACATTTACTTACGATTTATTTTATGGTTTTTTTGTGGCTGTTCATGTTCAGGTTTTCTAAAGGTTTAATGTGGTCCAACAATCCAATATTTAAGTTCATTTAAGTTTTGTTTTGTTTTAGTTTGGTTTAATTGCATAAATATTGTGTGGCTACATTAATCTGCCCCAAGCCAACATCTTCTGCCCAGACAATTTGTGAAGCATGCAGCAGATAATATATATATATATATAAAATAAGAGCCTCAAGACATAATGGTGTGCTGCCATAAAGTGAAGGTGGTGTGCTGGAATTTTTTGGTAATCCTGCTGCTCAAGATAGGCATTGATGGAGGACATTTTTTATTATTATTTTTAATCATATTCTTTAAATGATCCAAATATTTGATAAGCAATGACATGTCATTGTATCTATGCCTCCTGCTCTCCTCAGTGACCACAGACATCACTGCATGACTGCTTACACCTACTTTTCAAAAGTGTTAAATATAAATGCAAAAAGAGATCTAGCAGTCTGGTTCAGGTTTAGGAAATCACATTGCAGGTGGTAAGTCTTTCATTTGCATATCCTCTTCCCAGTATTTTGCACTTCCAATGATCAGCATATGCTTTGCATATCCATGAAAACAGACACCCTAAATTAGAGTCCCTTCGATTCTCCTCATTTTGCTATGCAGCCCTGATTGTGCGTTGTTTGTAGATGAAGTTTGCACATGATACCAAATTTTTACCTGTTTTTATGTATGTAAACCTTTACTATATTACTTTTACTTTTACTTTTTTTTTACTTTTACTTTTTTTACTATATTACCTTTACTCTGTGACTAACTTCACCCCGTTAGATGTCAGCACCACTAACGCAGTGTCTGTTGGTAGGTCCGTGATGAGGAGTTGGAGGAGCTGGATCAGTTGCTGCAAAACCATTGCATCCTTTCTGCAGCGGGCGGTGTGGAGAACAGTTATGGCAAAGTTAACATTTTGCTGCAGACTTACATTGGAAGGGGAGAAGTTGATAGCTTCTCACTCGTCTCAGACCTGTCATATGTGGCACAGGTAGGGATAAAATCATGACACTCTCTGGTTTTCAGTCAACTTGTTCAGGTGTGAAATGTTCCAAACAAGTTTTTTTATGTGTGTTGCCTATGTGTTGCAGGCATATTTGCAAAAAAAAAAAGCCCCATAAAGTTTATCCATTTGAACATTACTTTTCTTTGTAATTCAGTTGAATGTAGGTTGAAAAGGATTTGTAAATCATCATATTTAATTTAATTTATGTTTTGCACAATGTCCAATTTCATTGGAATTGAGGTTGTACCTCCTTTCATCATTATATTCATATTCTCTCTTCTGTGAAACTTGGTAGATGTGGACTCATGAAGCTTTTCCTGAATCTAATAAATATAAATAAGTTTTGATCATCACATACTTACAGAGCTGTGCTTTGTGCCATTTCTACAGCAAGAACAACACTCTTCTTCAACAGAACATCCTGTATGAGTGGAGAGTTGAGAGGTTAAGGCAAAGTCATAGAACAGCAGGAATGTATTTCTTTTGGGCATTTAAATAGATTATAATCAAACAGACTGTAATGTGATTTTAGCAGGATTGATTTAAATGTAAAAGGGTAAACATGGGTACGGCGGTGGTACAGGGGTGCAAGACTCCTGGCTCCTCTATGCTACTGTCACAGGTTTGAATCCTGATCTGATGACCATCCCTCTCTCACAACATACATTCCTGTCAACTCACTTTCAAATAAAGGCCACTAGAACTAAATAAATCCTTAAAAAAATAATAAAAAATGTTATATGCATGTATAGCACTTTATCGACTCAGAGGACTTCAAAGTGCTTTCCATTAATCTACCCATTAATACACACATTCACACACAGATATGGTATGCCAAACAATCCACACCACCAGCAGGCAAAGACACGACGACTGACAAATGTATATCAGACTAATAATATATTCCAATTTTACTGGACTTTTTTTTACGTGAGCTGTAACAAAATTAAATCATATAGTGTATTCTGAATAGAACAGCTATTTGTTCTTTGTAAATAACCCAGAGGTGTTTTGATGGTGAACAAAATTACCACAGCTAAACATACTTTCAGCAGCTAAGTTTCAGCTGCTAAAACTTAGCTGAAATGTTTTCTTCCTAATGGATAAGAAACATTTTCATAGAGAAAACATCCAGAATGATCCCAGTAAATCACAGGGACTCAGGATGTGTCTTATGCTGGATTTCACAAAGTCGAAAGTACAGTTCAGTAATATTAGCTCTGGGTTTAAAGCTGTAATCTGCAGCATTACTGCTCTGGTTGCCTTGGACACCAGCACATGGCTGAAGATCAGCGTAGTGTAACAAGGATTATCAGGCTGGTTTTTAGGACGTGTTAGATCTGCCCTGACTTCAGGCATCAGCTTTCACTGGTCCTCCTTCACAAGCACATTCAGCAGACAATCTGATCACATTGACACCTGACTAGATCAATCATAGCTGACCACAGCTGAGCACTTTATCAGTAAGCTCTACCATCTGACCTCCTCTCTCCAACTTACTCAAGCAATCCATCAGAGTACAGCTTTAGCCACCTGCATATCTGAAGCAAGCCAGACCTCCTCCTGATTGCACATGATTACTCATGTGAGTGCAGGATGCTGAACACTGCAGCAGTTGCATTCTGCCTCTGTCCCACATCAAACATGTAATTCAACTGTCAGCTTTACTGTTAAATCTGTTGCTTCCTTAAAAAAAATTTAAAAAAGAGGAAAAGTGTCCTGTAGTGCATGTAGTTCTGTTGGTTTAGTTTGTTTTACTCCTGATATCATTCCCTTTGTCAGAACGCTGCTCGGATTGTCAGAGCTTTGTTCGAGATCGCTCTGAGGAAGCGCTGGCCTGCCATGACCTACCGACTGCTCAACCTCTGCAAGGTGATCGACAGGCGACTGTGGGGCTTTGCCCACCCTCTTCGCCAGTTCCCCAACCTGAGCCATGTCATACTCAATCGCTTGGAGGAGAAGAGGCTTACAGTGGACAAACTGAAGGAAATGAAGAAGGATGAAATTGGTAAAAACACAACACCATTTTCACAAAATACATCCATCAGACATGGAACTGTTTCTGTAAATGTTTTACTGATAATTGCACTGAAATATTCTTCTGGTAATTTCTAAATGAGCTGTTGAACACTGAGGCATGGGTATGTTTAAAAACATGTTTATTGTAAACTGCATGTTCAGTATTGTAAATAAGTTGTGGTTTTCTCAGGTCACATGCTGCACCATGTCAACATTGGATTAACTGTCAAGCAGTGCGTCCACCAGATTCCTGCCTTCACAATGGAGGCAAGCGTCCAGCCAATAACACGCACAGTTTTACGTGTGCGACTCATCATCACTCCTGATTTCCGCTGGAATGACCAGGTGAATAAATTCAGAAATTCTTATGAAAGCTTTTAGAGATGACCTACATGCTTCATTTGATGTGGAAAAACTAGAGCTGCACATAAAGCATCCGCACAGTAACGTGGTGGTGGCAATGACTACCTAATGCTGTGGAAATGACTACTTAAGCAGTGAGAGGATAGCAGGTATAATGAAAAGATGGACGGAGTTAAATACTGGGAAGTCCTGAAGGAAAGGCTGTGAAAGGCTGCAGAAGACCTGCTGAGGCTTCTCCGATTCTAACCAAAGTTCTTTTGGGCTTATTTCATCAGATCACAATTTCTGTCCTGGGCAGCCTAACCCTTTGCAGGGAACCCTAGAGGGATCCTGAGGGTGTGATTGATTATTGTGGTGGGCCTTAATGTCTTAGTGCCAATTTTTGTTTTTAAAACAATGATTTCCTTGAAAAAGGCTCTGAATATTTTCTGCTGCTAAAACTATCCTCTAACTATTATTTATGCTATACTGTTATTCTGCCTGATACTAGTGTTGTAGTACTCCAGACCAATCTTGGTCTCAAGACCACTTTTTAATGGTCTCGTCTCGGATTTCACCGCATTTGGTCTTGGTCTTGTCTCGGGATTTGGGGACTCTGGATTTTATTTCAAGACTGGTCAAGTCCACAACTGCAAAAATATCACTAAGTTGCCAGCATACTGTCCAGTTTATATGTTAACATCTTTGTTTTCACTGGATGAAAAACATACCAATTAAAATCAAAGCAATAACATGACCTAGAAATTGTGTTTCTGTTACCGCTGTCACACGTCACCTCCCCCTTTCACTCGCACGCGGCACTCCAAGACATGTGCAGTGGTTTTCTCTAAGCAGCAGATGTCTATGGTAGAATCCTGCTACATAAATCATGAGATATAGTGACACGTAAATTCAGCAGCAGGGCCTTCCCAAGGCATAAGCAAACTAAGCAGCCGCTTAGGGCCCCTGAACCACTAGGGGCTCCCTAGGTGAAGCAGGTTTTTTGTTTTTTTTAAAGTAACGATTTCTATGCCATAACAAAAACACACAATTTCATTATGAAGTGATTTGTTTTTACAATAATATATATTTGATAATGTATTTAGAAATCATTATTTTATGGACAAATAGAAAAAAAAAATGTTCTTGGGGCCCCCTGGTGGCTGTGGTAGGTCATGCATGCTTCACCGGTAATATGACCTGCCGTGCAGTGTGCATCCAAACGTCCAAAGCTCTGGTAGAACCAGTGGCAGCTCCAGAATTTTTTTTCTGCAAGTGCGAAGGGGTTGGCACTAAGTATTTTACTGTGGGTGCTATGAAGGATCTTTAGTTCCCTGAAGTTGTCAACACACATGCACCCTTCCTTCCTCCCCCCACACACAGGTCAGGTGGACTAAAAAGTCTTACATCAACAGTCACCTATCAAGTAGATAGTGAATAATGTGATTAATAAGATCACTTATTGATCTGGAAATGATTAGATGTTTAGTATTGTTAATTTAATCAGACTGATTTGTGGTAATTTGATGCTTAGACGTTAGCATGGAGCCTTGCGCCATTAGCCAGATTACTTCCAGATAATATATTACATTGTTTATGTTAAAACAGCATTCATGACAAAGGGGATACCTAAGTATTGACCCTTTGCAACTATGTCACTTAATCATTCGAGGCGCCATGATGGACTTCGGAAATGAGGATCGGGAGTGTTGAACTGAGCGACCAAAGTTGTTTTCCCAAGTTGTTTTTGTCAGTTTATTCATGATTTCTTGTTCTAGTCAAGCTAATTTATCTTTGAACGTAACACACCTGGTTGNTATGACCTGCCGTGCAGTGTGCATCCAAACGTCCAAAGCTCTGGTAGAACCAGTGGCGGCTCCAGAAATTTTTTTTCTGCAAGTGCGAAGGGGTTGGCACTAAGTATTTTACTGTGGGTGCTATGAAGGATCTTTAGTTCCCTGAAGTTGTCAACACGCATGCACCCCTCCCTTCTCCCCCCACACACGGGTCAGGTGGACTAAAAAGTCTGACATCAACAGTCACCTATCAAGTGGATAGTGAATAATGTGATCAATAAGATTACTTATTGATCTGGAAATGATTAGATGTTTAGTATTGTTAATTTAATCAGACTGATTTGTGGTAATTTGATGCTTAGACATGGAGCTTTGCACCATTAGCCAGATTACTTCCAGATAATATATTACATTGTTTATGTTAAAACAGCATTCATGACAAAGTGGATACCTAAGTATTGACCCTTTGCAACTATGTCACTTAATCATTCGAGGCGCCATGATGGACGTCGGAAATGAGGATCAGGAGTGTTGAACTGAGCGACCAAAGTTGTTTTCCCAAGTTGTTTTTGTCAGTTTATTCATGATTTCTTGTTCTAGTCAAGCTAATTTATCTTTGAACGTAACACACCTGGTTGGGGTTCATAGACACCGGTATTTACAGAAGCTTGAAACAGCTAGATTACAAACCAACCCGTACCTTCTCCCTCCTGACGTGTTGATCAAATTACCAACTTTACCTGAATTCACACCATATGATTTATGTCAGTATGTCATAAACAGTGTCTCTCCTTAAACGGGAGCAGCCTTAAGAACATACAGACGAGACGCTGACCAATTTCGTCAGTACATGCTAGGCCAGTGGTTCTTAACCTGGGTACTATTCAACCCCGGGGGTTCGATGAGTCGGTCTCAGGGATTCAGTGGAGCCTCTGCCCCGGAGGTAAAGACTAGGTAAAGAGGGTTAGGGTTAAAGGGAAAGACTGCTTGAGTAAATGTCGTGATGAAAGAGTTTCACTCTCAGCATGTATATCAACTTGTGTCTTTAATTTACTTCAGCGCAGCTCATAGTTTTTACCAAATTCTGTAGCTTTCATTGTACTTCTAAATCTGCTCCTTAGTCACATCTTTCCGGGCCTGCTACTGCCTCTAGTGGTGTTGAGGTGGTAACAAAACTAATATAATTACATTACTAAATCAGAATACCACAAAGTCTTTATTTATTATTAGTTTTTCATTCTCTTAAGAATGTAGAGCTAATTAGATGACCTAAACGAGACCTTAAAGTGGTTCCATTTTCTCTCGAAGGCCAACCTGTTGAAACTGTGGCAAATTTTAAATACCTTGGGTCGTTCCTGGACAGAAAGCTCAACTTTGCTGAAAACACTGACTATATTTTGAAGAACTGTTCTTGGAGTCTCTACCTTTTAAGAAGACTTGGTGATCTTGGGGTTACCTAACTAGACTCTAGTTGGGTAATCCAACTAGACTTTGGGAAAAAAAAATCATATTTTATTTATCACTAAAGAAGGGTTTAGTGAGTGCGCATATAAAACTGGTGGGTTCAGTACCTCAATAAAGGTTAAGAACCACTGTGCTAGGCTAAATGATGGTGTGACATTGTTTCCATGGTTAGACGTGAACCTTTGCCATAATGGGATAATGGATATCTTTCTAATCATACTTACTCATAGAGCATATGAACGTTAATTTTCTTACCTTGTGAAAAGTGTTCGCTGCAAGTCCGCAGTTACACTGAGGGCTAACAATTGTTATGATTGATGGCTGTTATCGATCGCCGCTACATCTTTCCTTGTTACAAGTTATAAAATAAATTGACAAGTTTTTGTTTTCACCTTGTGCAGCCAACCCATGGTATCCTGTGACCATTTTTGCTGCAAAATCAACTAAATAAATGCAATATTAGACTGCCACATGTATGTTTTATGACAGGGTTTACAGGAGCGCTTAGGTTGTTTTGACAACCATCATAGTGGAGCAGAGGGAGTTTTGAAGAGAATGACATCATTTGCAAAGGGTCATATTGTCATATTGGTTTTCTTTATTTACTTGTGTTTATTTGCAGCTTAAGGGTTTGATTTGACCATCCGTATGAAAAAAAAAAAAAAAAAACTGGATGTTTACCACAGGTTATCTTCATGCTGACTAACATATGGTAGTTCCCGTCCTTCATTCAACTGGATATGAGGTCAACTGTAGGCAATGATCCATTTCTTCCATTATTCCAGACTCCTTTTTGGTTTTGGAAATGTAATAAATTATACTCCACCCTCTAAATGTTCTAGATAACAGCTGTGGGGATTGCACATTCCTCACTGACAGCTTGGACCATGACTATTTATTATTTTCCTCAAATCTCTAACACACAAGAACAAAAGAGCGTGTTTGCTATGATAAATGCTGTCAATATTGTGAGTTCATTTTGATAACAGCCATGGCACTTTTGGACAAATTGTGACCGCCAATTGGTCAGGAATTTACAAATGCCCTGGAATGATTGGGGGAGGATTGCTCTATGTGGGCATGGGGGCGGAGCCTGCATTATGTCAATTGTTTCCTGGAAATGGTAATACGTAAAGTTCAAATCCTGTTGTATTTTTTTTTTTAACTCAATATATTATAATTGATTTTTTTTATTTTGTGTATTTTAATGAACATGCCACAACAACTACAAATAAGAAATGTTAAATTACATTAAAAAAAAATAAAAAAAATAAATAAATCTAATATTTTCAGAGGGTGCTAAGGTGGTGCTATGACTTTTCCAGGGGGTGCTATAGCACCCCCTAAATCCTCCCTGGCGCCGCCAGTGGGCAGAAGATAAGTAATCAAAACGATGTCTTAAAAAAGGGCTTATCCTTCAGGGAGAGAAAAAAAAAAGAGAAAGAATAGAAAAAAAGCCAGGATAAAAGTTTGTTTTAATGTGTCTTGGTTATCAAAAAGATTTAAGCTGCTAATAGAAAATTAGCTTGATAGTGACCTTCAACAGTCCAGTTCAACAGCCAAACATTTATGCTACAATGCTTGTAGGTTGTGGTTTGTTTCTGAGGTTTTTTGGTTTCAAAATGGTGTTTGATAACATTTGATAACAACAATTAAAACTTCTCAATATTTGACATTGTCTAGCAAAATGTTTTTATATCAGACTACATGGCTACTACATTAATATATCAATGAGCGGTTGTAGTTGTCGATATGTTTGCTGATGAGCATGATCATTTATGTGGCTAAAACAAACATTTTTACATCAACTTCTAAGTTATGTGAAACTTATGTTAAAATCATTTGAAGGCTCAGAATCAACGCGGTGTATGTGTGTATGTATTCCATCTTAAGTAGGGTTGCAGTTGCATCGGTTGCAGTTTTCTGGCCGATCCCCTGTTACTGACCTTTAAAAAGCCTGACCTGCCGATTTTGACTTTGGCTGATACCAATTTTTTTTTGTCTGAAATGTCGCTAAATATAGCATGAAAGTCACTGAGTTGGCAACAGTGGGGTGAATATTGTTAACTGCAAATGTGCAGACATGACCTGCTAGGCCGGTCTCTCAGTCAAACTTCTTACTGTAGAGCAGAAGAGGACTGAGGGTGATTTTTAAACCTTTGCTGGCCAAGATAAGATCAGGGGATAAGATTGGCTTCATAATTTAACTGTTGGCTGATCCTGATCCCCCAAAATTAAGGAAATCAGCTCCCAGAAATCGACTGACCAATAAATTGGTCGGCCGATAAATGTATTCTATGTTATACATGTGTAGAATATCATGTAAACAGCACCATAAGAGATGCAATAAGTTTACAGTACGTGTGCGTATAACTGTTGATTACAGCAATCCACAATGTTAGCATAAATAGAGGGCCCCAAAATCAAATTTTGCTTATGGCCCCATGGAGGCTTGGCCCGACCCTGTTCAGCAGCGCTTTACTTTCACAGATGGTGGAGACTACGTCTACCTTTTATCGTCACTTAGAAAAAAACCTCAAACAAAGGTAAGCTATGTGGATGTCATGTTAGCAAAGCTAGCTGTGCAAGGACAAATTGTACTTGCTATGAAAAAACGTCACTCACTGCACTGAATTATTGTACGGAGTTTTTAACTGACGTGTCACATGTATGAGAAAACTCTGTGACCAAAATCTGCAATATAGTGATGTGACATACATGAACGATCCGATTCTTCTGGATTTCTCTTTACTATAAACGATAGGACTGGAGCCTCACTGAGAGCCGTTCTTTGTTCTTGTAATCCTCTGCGTACACTGCAGAAGCTATTATTATTTTGTTTAATTATATACATTGATATGTATTTAATCAGCAAATAACACACAAGAACAGAAGAGCACACAGAACATGCTCATTGCTCTTTGATTGTTTTCGTCACCTGTCATGGGGCAGACATTGCAGCACTGTGCTGCCTGGCTTCATGCAGCGGGAGAGAGGGTGAGAACAGTCATGATGCCCACCTTGTGCTTGGTTACTTCTTGCTTGTTGCTCCTTGGTCAGTGTTCATAGTTGAGCGTTGTTTACCATTAAAGCATCATTAAATGCTATGTTTAATGGGGTAGACAGTGGTGGTTTCTGTCTACCCCAGAAACCACCATATGGGTGGTTTCTGGGGTACATGCCATCTTTTTAGGGATGGCATGTAATCTCTGTGGATTGTGGCACAGAGATGGAAAGCAAAGCAGAATGAAGAATTTGAATTGATAATTATATTGGTTAAATTTATTTCAGGTCAAAGTTTTTAATATCTATGTGTTTTTATGGGAATGTGGATCTTTCAGATTAATTTAAGAAGCAATTTTGGTCATATTTCACATTTTATTGTGGTATGTAGCTTTGGCCACTGGTCTTGGTCTTGACTCGGTCTCGACCTCTCTCGGTCTTTGTCTCGGACCCTAAAAGTCTTGCTCTTGTCTCGATCTTGATGCACTGTGGGCTTGGTCTTGACTTGGTCATGGGTTAAGTGATTCTTAACCTGCAACACTACCTGATACATCAGAAACTGACTCAGTCAGTGTGAGAACAGTTCTCCAGTTCAAGAATGCTCAGCAGCACTCTAAAATGAAGCTATATCCTTTTCCTCATTGCCTCATATGAACAAGAAATTAAATATTGAGAACTGGTTCTTTTTTTACCCATTTTGACAATATTTATAAATTTCCCACTGCATGTAACACACCCCTCCTGTTTAAAGCTCTGTCATTTCTGTAGTACTTGGTCATAGATACTAATTGTTAGCAGATTCCAAAGGATGAATTATGCTGTGAATCCAGGGAGACAACAGCTGCTGCATTTGAGCGTTTTATTTCAGGGTTTTTCCTCCTCCTCTCTAATAAAACACGCTACTCAATATTTACACAACTATTTAATAACCCAAGCACCACAGCATGACCACATTCATTCTGCTTCTATCTTTGTTATTTTTCCCGCCCTGGAATCTCCATCTGTGCTTGAGAGCCTGAATGCCTGCAGCCCTCGCCAAGATGTCTCACCTCAGTGATCAGACTGGCCACTGGTGGATCAGGAGAAGCTTGGCGCAAACATTGTAATGAAATCTGAGGGAAACAGAAAGCCTATTGTAGTGGGGCTGAATATGAAGATGAATGTTTATGTCCGATTAGCAATGCATGCTCTAATCATGGGAGAGTGGTAATGGAACACTGGCTGGCTTAGCTGTGATCCAGCTGCAGAGCCAGGACACATGTCCCAACACATGAGCCCTCCTCCCTGAAGGCACCCTGAAAACAAACCACACACAAACACTGTGAGTGACACTGTCTCTACACCAGTCTCATTCATTCTTGTCTGTATCAGTCAAGATGGTAATCATAAGGCCATCTTGTTTAAAGTGCTTAACACAAATATTCATTCCCATTGATTTGCATTTTGTCACATAAATCTAATATATTTTCTTGTTCCTTTTTATGTGCTGGATTGTTCAGAAGTAAAAAGAAAATTATGCAGATTTTGGATTCCATGACATTTGTCAGTGGTTCCATTATTATGAAGATGTTTTTACCAGCTTTGTACATCTAGACCAGGCATCTCCAGCCAACCATCCAGGTCTACTGTGCCCTGCTTCAGCACACCTGAATCAAATTAATGACTCGTTATCGGGCCTTTGCCAAATTTTATGACATGCTGAAGAGGTAACTCAATCATGTGACTCATCTTTGTATTGAAAAATTTTCATCACTTCATATTCCAGGTATTCCTCAAAAAACACGTTACTTATATCATGCAATCCAAATTTTTTTTATTTACCTTTTATACATTTTAAGAAATGGCATGTTTTATATCACTACCCTTTTCTTCCATGAGTGGGTCAAAAATGACCCGCAGTCATTTCCTATTGAATTTAATGGAAATCTTTGTTTATTACCAACTGTGACTGTCAGGAAAATATTTTTGTGTGAACCAAACACACCGAGTCCTAAGTGTTACCCCTAAGTAATAATAATTACACAGCAAGAACTTTTACAAATAATTATTCTTTGTTTTTTACCTCATAAAAGTGTGCGTGTGTGTATGTGCGTACGTGTACGGGTGTGTGTGAATACTGACAGTGTTATTGTCACGAATCAACATATCAGCCATCTTTGAAGTTAGCTAACACTAGTTATCTAGCCAGGCTAGCTAGCATTACTGCTTATTCTTTACTGTGCATGTGTATTATTTGTGTGTGCGTGCGTGCGTGCGTGCGTGCGTGCGTGCGTCTGCATGTGTTTCTGTGTGTGTCTGCCACCCTGGATGAGAAAACCAAAAGAGAGAATGTATTGAATGACATGCAAAACCTGTTGATCAATGTGTTCAAAGTTCTTTCTTTTATCTTTTCAATAAATAAAATAAAAATTCATAGCTATATAAACAGGGGTGGAAGTAGGGGGGTACGGTAGGGTACTGCGTACCCCTAAAAGATTTAGCGGGGGTACGCAGTACCTGCAAGAGAGGGGAGTGGCTGTCTGCTGTAAAGACTCAACGGGTTCACTGTGCAACCGTGAGTTCACCCACTAATCAGCCATGACTGATTAGTTTTTCAAGAACAATCTAAAACACAACTAAATCAGTTAATAAATAACTTTTTTCCCATTTCATATTGTTTAAACTTTACCTTTAATAACATAAAGTGACCTATTTTTTAAAGTGCAATCAGTAGATGTGTGCAGATCGATAGGTCACCGATCACAATCGGGCCGATTTTCGTGAAAAAGTGCATGATCGGTGATCGGCGATCATTGGCTCTTTTGCCGATACCGATCACGTGCTTCTCATACTTTGCAGCCTGCAGTGTACTGTAGGGCCCCATTTCCTTCACACTGCGCAAGCGCGGCTGCAAATTCAAAGCAAACATGTCTGCCGTGTGGAAATTTTACACCGTCTGTGAAAATGATTTTAAGTTTGCATTCTGCAACACGTGCAACTCGAAAATAAGTCGTGGGGGAAGCTCATCAACATCCTTCAATACTACGAATTTAATAAGACATCTAAAGAGCAGCCACTTGACCGAGTTCGGTGAGTTTTCAAAGCTCACAGCACAGAATGAAAAAAAGAAACCGGGACCAGCCAAAGAGCGGCTAACGCAGCGCACAATTACCAACACTCGTCCGTATGAGCGTGAAAGTCAGAATGCGAAACAAATAAGCAGAAAAATAATGGAATTCATTGGACTAGACGACCAGCCGTTCTCAGTGGTGGAAGACGTCGGGTTTCGCAGACTGCTCTCGCACTTGGAGCCCCGCTACATACTACCGGGACGTAAATATTTTACAGACGTAGCTCTGCCTGAACTCCATCAGACTGTGTACTTACACGTTGAACGTCTCCTTAAAGAAGGTCTCTCATCCTCCGTAAGTTTTACAACAGATATATGGAGCTCGAACGTCAGTCCTCTATCAATGCTGAGTTTAACAGCTCACTGGATTGATCCAGATTTTCAACTTCATAAAGCTGTTCTACATGCCCAGGAGTTTTCTGGCTCCCACACTGCAATAGCTTTAGCAGCCACATTTGAAAGAATGTTTCAAACATGGCATATTCCAAAAGAAAAAGTGCATGTGATACTGAGAGATAATGCCAGAGACATGGTGAAAGCTATGATAGCTGCTGGGCTGCCAAGTTTGGGGTGCATGGCTCACACTCTGCAACTAGCCATTCACGAGGCAGTGTTATCACAGCGCAGTATAAGTGACATTATTGCCAAAGGAAGACGGATTGTAGGGCACTTCAAGCACTCTCCGTTAGCATATGCAAGGCTTCAAGGTGTACAGAATCAACTCGGCCAGCCCTCCAAATAACTGCAACAAGATGTCAGCACCAGGTGGAATAGCACCTATTATATGCTCCACAGCCTCTTTGAGCAAAAAAGAGCACTGGGTGTCTACATAGCTGATTTTGACGTTCCTGCTACCTTTACATCTTCTCAGTGGGATCTGATTGAAAACATAACAACACTCCTGCAACCTTTTGAAGAGCTGACTAAGGAAATATGCTCATCAACTGCATCTGCTGCTGATGTCATACCCTCTGTGATGGTTTTAAAGCGTCTTCTTGCCAAAGAGTCTGCAGCAGATCATGGTTTGAAGACAACTAAGGAGACATTGTTGGAAGCTGTCACCAAAAGATTTGCTGACATTGAAGAAGAGCCCCTCTACACCTTAGCGACAGTCATAGACCCAAGGTGAGAAAATGATCAAATAGTGATAGAAAAATATTTACCAAAAAATGATTATTGTTTTCTCAGTTGACCCAAAACAATGAGTTTAACATGATTTCCCTCTGCCCCTCTGAGGTACAAAGACAGGTTTTATTCTGAAGAATCAAAGACCAACACACACAGAATGCTTCTTGGTGCGATGACAGAAGCCACACAGAGGGACACAAACCAAGAACCTGGAGCTCACAGCACAGGGGAGCCAGCAGAAAAAGTGCCACGACCAGGTTTCTTATCTTCCATATTTGGTGAAATCCTGGCAGAAGAAACTATGCAGCAGGTTCACACCAAAGGTGCAGAAGCAACACCATCAGAGATGATAATCTACCTCTCAGAGCCACCCATCTCTCGAAGTGCATCATCATTGGAATACTGGAAAACTAACAAGGAACGCTTTCCTGGCCTTGCTAGAGTAGCAAGAGCATACCTATCTGCACCCTGCACAAGTGTTGAGAGTGAGCGCTTATTCAGCACTGCATCCAACATTGTGGACGAACACAGGAGTAGACTCATGCCTGAAAAAGCTGAGATGCTTCTGTTTATTAAAAAGAATCTTCCCACAATGCTCAACAAGTAATATGTATTTGGCTTGTGTAAATGCTGTTCAACATTTTTGCCTGTTCAAAGCAAATGCACCTTAATTTCCTGTTTTTCATTTGAGGGTTTTTAAGACTATATTAATATTGTTAAAGAAGCAAAAAAAAATTATTTCACATATGAAGCAGAAAATCCACTGTATATTTATTTTATACATTATTTTAAGAAAAAGTAAACAGTTTTTATTTAGTTTTTTGCACAATAGAAGTTACAGACACAAAACAGTTAGCAGTACTGTCAGTTTTAATGTGATAGTTTATTTGAATTCAACCTGTATTTGCCTTTGGATGTTAAGTTTTATAATTGAATTTTTTTGGCAATGTTGAGAGGTTTTATTTTGAACATTTAGCCTATTCAGGGCCTTCACGTTTTCAATCTGTTAATGTAGTATTATCGAAAATAGTACAACTTGCACAATGCCTGTTTTGTTTTGCTTTTTTCTTGGAAAAAGTTATTAAAAAGTTTTTGTCTAGATTAAGGTGAATTCATGGTTCCTTTTTCCACATAATATAACCAGTAGTGCTTATTAAAAAAAATTAGAATAATGTGATCGGTATCGGTGATCGGTATCGGTGTATCGGCCCTCATGGGTGATCGGTATCGGTATCGGCAGGAAAAAACCTGATCGGCACATCCCTAGCAATCAGTAATACTTTCATAACAAATTTATATCAGTAATGATTTCTTGGTTAATGTCAAGTTGTCATAACAAAGACATTTTGAATAATGTCAACTTTGTATTAAAAGTGTCATAATTTACCGAATGACGCTTTACGACAACAGTCATAAATATTCATTTAGACTTATTGATGTTCATGACATGTGTTATGTCATGTTTATGACAGTGTCATGGCAATAAAAATAAAGTGTTACCGAAATATTGATGTTGACTCGAGCTCAGAGAATGAGAGAGACCACCCGCGGAGGGTACTCCCAAGTTTTAAATTCTTGGGGGTAATAAAACCCTCAAGAATTTAAAACTACTTTCACCCCTGTATATAAATAAATGAATAAATCCAAATGAGCTGGAAAAGAATAGAGTGCCTTCTCTGGGTCGAGGAGGATGTCCTACCCCAAGTGGAGGATTTTAAGTATCTCGGGATCTTGTTCACCAATGAGGGAAAAATGGAGCAGGAGATCGACAGGCAAATTGGCGCAGCGTCTGCAGTGAAGCGGGTGCTGTACCAATCTGTTGTGGTGAAGAGAGTGCTGAGTCAAAAAGCGAAGCTCTTGATTTACTGGTCAATCTATGTTCCTACCCTCATCTATGGTTATGAGATGAGTTCTTTCGGACACATGTGTTCTTTCGGACACATGTCCGAAAGAACGAGGTCACAGATACAAGCGGCCGAAATTTATTTTCCCTGTAGGGTTTTTGAGATCTCCCTTAGAGATAGGGTGAGGTGTTCAGTCATCCGGGAGGGACTCAAAATAAAGCCGCTGCTTCTTTACGTCGAGAGGAGCCAGCTGAGGTGGCTCGGGCAACTGGTTAGAATCCAGAATGCCTCCTGGACTCCTCCCTGGTGAGGTGTTCTGGGCCCCCTCTCACCAGGAGGAGGTCCAGAGGCAGACCCAGGACATGCTGGAGAGACTATGCTTCTCAGCTGGCCTCGGAACGCCTTAGGATTCCCCTGGAAGAGCTGGAAAAAGTGACTGGGGAGAGGGAAGTCTGGGCCTCCCTTCTTAGGCTGCTACCCCGCAACCCGACCCTGGATAAGAGGGAGGATGGATGGATGGATGGATGGATGGATGGATGGAGATACATACACACATGCGTGGTACACATTGCACAATAGAATACAGAGAGTGATGTTAGCTAGCTTGGTTAGCTAGTTTCAAGAAACAAGCTCGTTCTCACACATGTACCTCCCCTCACGCTCACACACATACAGATATGATGGACATTGACATTGTTCCAACATTACTATTGTGAAATTGCTGTTGTTGTCATTTTGTTTTAAAAATGTTCTACAAATTGTTCTAAAAATGTTTTAAAAAGTGAAAAATGAAAATATTTCAAACATGAAATAATTTTTGGGTGAAATAAAACACAAGAAAGTATTATGCAAAACATTATTTTGAATCAAAATGATAAAAGTAGCCTAAAAACACATTGATTCTAATGTGGGTCAAAAAAGACCCACTCACAGAAGACTGTATAGTCAGTCATTCACTCACACATCAGAGGGTTAAAGAAAATTAAAGAAAGAAGAAGCAGTTAAAGAAGCAAAGACAACACATTTTTCTAATTTGATTGCTAGAAGCAAAGGTAGTTCTAAATTGTTTTTTAATGCTATCAGGGTCATTACTACTTCAGCATTTTCTGTTCCTATTTCTTCAAATGAAGATTTCAAACTAATTTATTTCACAGACTGAAGTCAGTAAGGTGAGAAATAATATTTTTCCACCTACAGCTGGGCTGACTTTTCCCTCCCTGTTAGTTCACACTGCTTCCAGCCAGGTAGTTAAGCTTGTTAGTGTCATGAAGGCGTCCTCCTGCTCTTTGGACATGTTACCAGTACATTTTTTTGAGATTATTGGTAGTAAAGTTCTGAACATAGTAAATGTTTCTTTAAGTTCTGGTCAGGTACCTGTTTGTTTAAAGAGTGATGTCATCTATCCACTCTTAAAAAAAAAAATATTTTGGATTCTTCTTTGTTTAGCCGTTACAGAGCCACCTCTAAACTCAAAGATTCTTGAGAAGGTTGCGGCCAGGCAGTTAACTGCTGCTCTGGATCATCACAGTATTCTGGACCAGTTTTAGTCAGGGCTTCATAAATCACATTCAACTGAAACAGCTCTTCTTAGATTCTCCATTGATATTTTGATGCAGAGTGATTCAGGAAAATGTTCTGTGCTGCTTAAGTTAAACCTGATGTCAGCTTTTGACACTGTTGACCATCTGACCCTAATAGAGAGGCTGAGGAGTTGGGCTGTTGTACCAGGTTCTGCTTTAAAATGATTGTCCTCTTACTTGTCTGATAGATCAACTTTATTTGGCTACGTACAGATCCCAGTCTCTGTCCTGTTCATTTTGGCAGGACAGAGAGGGCTCTTTTTTGGGACTATTGTTTCTGCTCTATCTGCTCCCTTTTGGTCCAATGGTTTTATCTTTTTAGCATATTTCCCATCATTTTTATGTTGTATATTTCTTTTCGGGTTCTTTAATGAAGTTTAATGAACTGCACATTTGACTAAACTGTCTGTATTCAATTAAAAAATGGATGACTGAAAGTTTTCTCCTGCTAAATGAAAAGAAAACCAGTGTTTTCCAGCATAGTTCTCAAAGCACACTGCCCTGTATGTTTTAGGTGCTTCCTTGCTTCAGCTCAGGTGATTTCAATTAACAGGTATTTGCTGAGCTGCAATCAGCTGAATGAGGCACATTGAGCTGTACAGTACATTTTTTGTATTGAAGTATTGAGAAATCAAAAAACATGCAGGGTAGCGTGCCTTGAGGACCAGGGTTGGGAAACAATACTGTGATCAATACCTACTGTTTGTCCCCCATACAAAATGAAAAACTAAAGAAGACAGATCCTCCTCTTTGGTGGCACCAAGACTTTTGAATTCCCTTCCTCTGACTTTCAGATCAGCAGAGTGTAAGTTTAAGGCCAGCAAAAAACATATCTTTTTTTAATCTGCCTTTGCTTCACTTTGGTTTGTGTATTTATTTAGTTTGTTAAAGCATTTTGTGATTCTTATCTTGATAGGTGCTATGTTTTACTTATACTTCAGGTCCACGGATCTGTGGGTGAGCCATGGTGGTTGTGGGTGGAAGACCCCATCAATGATCACATCTACCACTCTGAGTACTTCCTCCTGCAGAAGAAACAGGTTGGTTTTTGTTTGGGCCTTAGCTAAATTAAGGATGGAGTGTGTAGTTTTTAATGTCTTGTATGTTGGTTCTTTATGTAGGTGGTAACCAAAGAGCCTCAGCACATAGTATTCACCATTCCCATCTTTGAGCCGTTACCCTCCCAGTACTACATTAAGGCAGTTTCTGACCGCTGGCTTGGAGCCGAGGCTGTGTGCATCATCAACTTCCAGAACCTCATTCTACCTGAGCGACATCCTCCACACACTGGTACACACAAGCAAACACACACACAATGTCCGACCAAATTCAAGAAAGCCACTGGATTTATTATTGCAAGCAGAAAACCTCCCACATGAGAAGTACTCCACTTTTTCTTGTGCCGTAATTTCTGCACTAAGCCTCTACTTTATTGACACACTTTGAACACAGTCAGTGTTTTAGCAGGGGTTTCCGAGGCTTGACTGGGACCTTCAGCTCTCAGATGCATCCTGGCTCCAAAACAGCTGAATCAAATGACTGAATTACCTCTTGAATGAGTAATTTATTTGTTCAGCTGTGTTGGAGAAAGGATGCATCTAAAACTGCAGGACAGCAGATCTTGAGAACCAGGGTTGAAGACCCCTGGCTTAAAGAATGATGCAGCTAATATGTGGACTGCCAACGAGTTTCCAAAGGTTGGACTTCTGCATGATGAAGAAGACGGCATAAGCTCAAGAGCGAATTTGCCTCTAGACGAAAGTGACACATTAAGAGTTACAAGAAAAAGACTGAAGAAGTGGGTGACAAAGTAATCTGAGGTTGTTCAGGTCCAACACTTAAGAAGATGATTTTCTTTAGTCTTCTTCCTGTCCACTTCAACAAGTGGACAGGAAGAAGATGGTTGTCTATAGCTGCATTTCCATTACAAATCTGCACAAATTGTTGTCTATTTTCTGCCATTGTCAAAAAACACAATTTCACAATTCCAGTGGTCCCACTAAATTAGAAATTAAGTTAAAATAACGTGAATAAGTTAGTTCACACGACACATCATTAAAATATATGGCAGTAAGAAATGTTAACACTTACATGAGATATATTCATAATTCAGCACACATCATCTAGAAGCCATCAGAGGAGACATCAACGTCTTATTCAGGCATTGGCGTGACAAGCCCCTTATACTTGGGAGCGGCTGTGTATGCAGCACTTTGGGGAAACTGTAGTCACTGATTTTATAGGAGACTCATGCATTCAACATGTTGGAATGACGTACAACTTATCAAGTGTGTGATGCTGTGAGAACTTTGGTGGAGCAGCTGCACAGTTTCCAAAAAATTAAACAAACTACAAGCCATCATCCTCCTAACACTTCCTGTTGTCTTCTTCATCATTTTCACCAGAAGTAACATGGTCCGGCTGTTAATGTATGATGTGAAAAAAGTGTTTCTTTTTTATAAAAAAACATCATGTTTATTTATTTGTATATAT
>NW_006800364.1:338066-341076 GCF_000485575.1 Poecilia formosa
TGGGGAAGGTAACCCTAATGAATCCAGTTTGTTTCGTAAAACGGTTGAAACAAGTCCTCACAGCACAGGACTTAAGGAGCTACGATCGCTCTGCTGCCACATACAAGATGGCGGACGCAGTTACGTACGGCTCAGCGCTCCATGAGGGGTCTACATATTGATGTCTATGTTGGGGACCACTGTTTTAGGGGACCAGATGAGCATCAGTCCAAGATGCTTTGGTTTCTCAGTGTCTTATCATGTATAAGTTAAAACATTTTCAAAAAGTCCAAAAAGTCAATTTATTTATATGTCTATGGTGTTAACGACTCTACTTAGCATACAAATAGCCTAGCATATGCAAAGGCGCTTCAGCAGACCCACGTGGATTCTCAGTCATTGGATGAAAAACAATGACATCACAGTTCATCATTGACATGTGATTGGTTGGTTTATGTGTGCCCATTGGATAGCACTTATGACTTTATAAACCCCGCCCCAATCATTAATATTTTTAATGCTGTATTTTAAAAAAATCTATATAAAAATAAATGCTGTATTAAAATATATTCATTTGATATTGCTTAAATGCAACATGTTCATATATAAGGAACATAAAAGAGACAAAGAAGTTTTTTTATTTTCTTTATTTCATTTTATTTTTGTTACTTTTTGCACACAAAATAAGATATAAATGCTTGTCCATTTCTGGACCATCTGGCAGTGTTTTTTTGTCCAAACATGATCAAAAATTATTCTGCGTTCAGGACAGGCCCAACATCTCTCCTGTAGCATAGACCTGACGTCTCTTCCTGTAATGTAGTCCTGATGTCACTGAGCTCCTGGTTGGAGGAACTTGGGGTCCATTCTGACACCGCCTCATAGCTGCCATCCTCCCAGAATGCCACCTCCTCTGTAGCCAGTACTCTCTGCCTTCCTCCATCAGGTGTTAATACAGAACAGACAATCATTATGAGCTACAGGCATCTTTTAGTCATTATGAAACTACAGTGAAATTGTTTGGCAACTTCCAGCTTAGTATGCACACATAAGATATTAAAACAAACAAACAAACAAATACATTCTTACAAAAAATAAAAACTTTAATGAAAAAGAGAAAACACTTGGAAACAATTGGAAGAAAAAAATAATTAAAAGCAGTTGGTAATAAATAGTAAAACATAACTCAACAAACTCTGAGGCAGATAATTTGCTTTGATGGATTTTAATAAATCACAGTGCTTTAATCATTCAAGGAATTGTGACATCTCTAGATTAATAATAAATCTTACCTGCTTCTTTCTTGACCAACATCTGGATGACTGGCAGTAGGTCCTTGATGCAGCTGGAAAACATTTTTGTGCATTGTCAATACATAGTATAATTACATTATGTACATAAACAATATTGAAGCATAAAACATCAACATTCTAAAATAGTAGATACTCACACACAGTTGCATCTCTGTCCTCATCACGGACATCAGGACGTTCCTGAAGATTCTGATTGACACTAATGTGACTCCCATTCTGTGGAGTCTGTGGAAATAAATGTAAAATTAAAAAAATATTGTACCAAATATATCGCTTTCTCAAAAATACATAAGTAAATAAGTTAAAATTATTCTCAACCAGCCATTGTACAATCGGAAATCAACGCAGTGATTATACATACCGGCTTCATGGCTCCGTCCTGATATCTGTCCTCCGTCCGCCATTTTGTAGATCTCTACTGCTTTCCACACTCTGCCTTGCTGTACTGCGTTATAACAAAATAAATAAAATAACGGGAAGATCAGTTTTCCTTTCAAATATGCAAGTGTTCACTATTGACTAAATGTGAAATCATAACTTACTGAATTTCTCTTCGTCCTGGTGAACTCCGTAAGAGCTCTTCGGCACCGTGGTCTGAGGCCTGGCTGTTTAGGCTTGGCCATTTCTCTGGTCTGAAAAAAATAAAAGAAGATGCGAGTATTTTTAAGAGTTCAGAACATCACATGTAATAAAAAATACAACACGAAATCTCTCCCTACACTTGTTTTGAGATTATGAAAACGACAGACCGCTTTCTGTAAGAAACAAACAAAGCAACTCGCCTCGCTGCACGTGCTCGCTATTCATAAAAGCTTTCTTACCGTGAGTTCGGCCTTGTTGGACCGACCGCCGCGGTGTCATCTGTTGCCGGGACATTGCTGAATATCAAAACGATAATGAAAAAGTAATTCCGTGAAATAGGACTTTTTCCACCATTTCACACAACGCACGGGCATTTTCGTTCATGTTGGGTTTAGCATTAGCATTCGTTAGCGTGGGTGCAAATCTTCCTCTGGAGTTTAATGGCGGCTGCTTGATCGACAATGAAAGCGCATTATTGCCACCAACTGGACTGGAGTGTTAAATGAAAGTTGACAGAAGAAAAATACATTCTAAAAGTTATTTTTTCAAAAGTTAGGTGACAGTATATTTTATTTTTATTATAATTAATTGCTAAAATGTTTTTAAATGTATAGATGTTTATTTACTCAATTCTACTTTGAGCTGTCTCCTTTTTAGTTCATACAGAATATGATTCATAATCCGTAACTAACAAAACTTTTAAAAAAGAATACAAATGTATATACCCTATCAGAAGTTATCACATACTTTCAACCATTTTGTTCTTCAATTTAAACTCAAGAGTTAAGCAACTGAATACTGTTAAATCATCTGTAGTTTCTTAAGTCCTGTATTGTGATGTGGAATGGTGTCACTACCACTCCAATATAGCATGACTCTGGGTCTTTAAAGCAATCAGTGAACATTAACATTAGTTTGAATATTATTCACAAAAATACTTTATGTACAATGAACCACTCTGGAACATGTTTTTATTATTATTTTTGATTAAGTTATGAAATTCCTCCCATCACAAGATAAATCTTCAGATAGGAGGAATGTCAAAGTAAGATCACGTTTCACAAAAGTCTATTGTATGTAATCATGCATATTCTTCTTTTATATCATCAATTCAACCAAAACTAAGTTTTTCAGTG
>NW_006800364.1:342613-344691 GCF_000485575.1 Poecilia formosa
GGGCTACATACCCAGTCTCTGGGCGGGTAGTTGTAGTTAACTCCCCCCTGTCCTGACATCCCGGCTCCTCCCTCTTGCCGTAGCAAGAGGGAGTTGTACCTCGTCAATCTCAAGTTGTGATAGCAGTTGCCGTTTGCGGATGTTGGAACACTAGCTACTAGTTGTTTAGCAGTCATTGTAGACTGGGGATGTCGAACTAACCATTTTTCCCCACAGTCTTTGCATGTAGCCCCTCTGACTAGGGTTCCAACAGATCCAGGTTTTCACCTCTCGCCCATTTCCGTCTTGTTCCAGTAGCCCATTTGTCATCAAGGTGCTCTGGTTCCCCAGCACCTGACACAGACCTTGTTTGGCCAGGCGACATCTAAGCCGGCATGTTAATCTTCAGTATAATTCCTGTCTTGGTTAGGATATCTCTACACGCTCTGTTCTGTGACACTCTGTGTCTAGATATATTTGCTGTCATGCATGGCTTTTTGTTGCAACAGTAACCGGGTGGGTATGTTCTATTTCATTCTGGTTTTCCTCTTTTTTTCTGCTCAGAACTTCTGGACCTGCAGCCATTGCCTGTGACAGCTCTGGGGAACCAAGAGTTTGAGAGCTTGTACAAGTTCACTCACTTTAATCCCATCCAGACACAGATCTTCCACACACTGTACCACACTGACACCAACGTCCTGCTGGGGGCACCAACAGGCTCTGGGAAAACCATTGCAGCCGAGCTTGCCATGTTCCAGGTCTTCAGCAAGTATCCCTCCTCTAAGGTTAGACTGACTGAGGCTCTTTTTGCTTTTTGTGTGTTTTTACATCAGTTCTAAGTTAGTTTATCAGAGGTCTTCACTGTTACATTGATTCTGGAACAATGTAGAAGTACTTGGCAAGTATTTAGCAATACAGGAAGCTGGGTTTTATTTTCTGTAAAAATTTTGACTTTCTCACATGCTTTTCTGTATTAATCAAAACAGAAGTTTCGCATACATAAGGTGTAATTTTTTGATGGCTCAGCTTATCAAGTTATTCCTGACCTTTTTTTCTTCATTGTTGCCATTTAGGTTGTCTACATTGCCCCTTTAAAAGCTTTGGTGAGAGAGAGGATTGAGGACTGGAAGATCAGGATTGAAGAAAAACTGGGGAAAAAGTAAGTGACACTCCTCACAGAAAAGCTCCACCTCTCAGGAGTTTGTTGTGATAAGATGGTAATGCTACCAGTTTTACAGAGCTGTCATTCTTTTTCCTGTTTCTTGTGTGGGAAGAGTGGTAGAGCTGACTGGTGACGTTACTCCAGATATGAGAGCTATCGCACAAGCTGACCTCATTGTCACCACACCAGAGAAGTGGGATGGAGTGAGCAGAAGTTGGCAGAACAGGAGCTATGTTCAGAAAGTGGCCATTCTCATCATAGATGAGATCCACCTGCTGGGTAGGTGTCACTCTGTGTAACCTGGTTATGAAAAGCAGCATATACATCCAGCTGACCTCTCAGAGAGTGTTGGCCTCTAAAGAGCTATGATGAGGTAAAGATAAATAAACTACATTTTCTGACACATTCTCTGCTGCTGACATGAATATGTAAATTGAACTGTGTGTCCAGGTGAGGACAGAGGCCCTGTGTTGGAGGTAATTGTGTCCAGGACTAACTTCATCTCCTCTCACACTGCAAAGGCAGTGAGAGTGGTTGGTCTGTCCACAGCTCTGGCCAATGCTCGGGACCTCGCTGACTGGCTGGGAATTCAACAGGTGAACTGTAAAAAACACATGGTCGATCTGAACTAGTGTAGTAAATATCAGAATGTTGGAGTGCTTGTGAATGCAGCACAATGTGCTATGTGAGTTCTTGATTATAACATCATCCCTGACTTGTGGATTTAAGTGGTGCAAGGGGTATCAAACAGCAGCACCATTTAATGGTAGTGTTACGTGATTAAACAGCTATGGTTTGTTACAGTGTAAGTGTCAAAGGTTCACCTGATAAAGAAGGCTGCTTCTGTTCCGGTTCTGTTCTGGTTCTGTTCTGGGGGCATGTCTGTGGAACCTCTGGAGAGGATGATACAATAAAGATTTTCAATTAAAAAAAAAAT
>NW_006800364.1:345515-351692 GCF_000485575.1 Poecilia formosa
GATTTTCAATTGAAGCAGGAGATAATAACTAAAGGAAGACCAACTCCGGAGCTGAAAGTTTTGCTTCGAGACAGTTTGATGATTCTCAAACGGAGTAGAAAAGACATGCCGGTGATAGACTTGGCTTTGGATGAACGGATATTTTTGTGCAGAATTAGCGGTGCATGGATTTCATTGATACGTAAAGGTAAGACAGCAATAAGATGTTTTTGTTTTGTTTTTTTTGTTTTTTTTATGAAATGTGCGTTTTTTGGGCTACAGTTTGTATGTCTAAATAATTCAGTTAAGTAGAAGCGGTAGCTAATCGACCACAACAATTATTTATTAATTAAACATTAAGCCTAAAACATACTACAACAACAGACTAAATGTTCTGTTCTGTGTGCAAAATTCTTGAATGTTTTTTGGTGTTAAATCCTAAAACATGAAGTGGCATTGTTATCAGTTGCTATGGCAACGAGTCTGCGTAGCTTGGCAAATACAGATCACTTTGCTGTGGATCATAGCACAAAATTAATACCTACATTTTAAGTTTCACTGAGTTAACGCAGCTATGGATGACATGTAAAAGGTTAGTCTTTTTGCCCCCCAGCGTTGTATGCCTGCGTGAAATTTGCGTATGTCTAATAACATCCAATAACATGCATGGTGTCTAAGTCATAAGTCAGTGCCTCACCAGCAATGAACCTCACTGCACGTCACTTATATATATACATATATATATACATATATGTGTGTGTGTGATATTAATATCTCCCTGTAAGACTAAAGTCTAACTTTCTACAGTTGGAACGAAATCCTTAAACTATCAGCAGGTTTTCTGCAATTTTCTTCTTTGTTTTTAGTTTGTATCTCAGAAGTATTAGGTTAAGGGCTAAATTAGATTGAAGAACTTAACACACTTGTGTTTCAGGGCTGGATCCACTCTATTATTTTTAAAGTCTCTTACTTATTTCTGCAGAGGCAGGGCACAATAAGTGTGTTATCCTCGTGTTTCAGAATAGAGAATAGAGTGGTGGGACATATGCTCAGAATCACAGAAAGGTGCAGTTCTAGTAACCCCAGAGGAATGTGTGCCATCCATAAATCTGGCTGCTTGGCTGCTGCTGGGATGGAAGCTGCCCAGCCTACTCCGTCGCTCTCATGCATTTCTAGACATTAAGGATAGAACACACCAGAATACCAGATCCAGTTAGTCAGGCACATCACAGGTTAAACAAAAGGCCACCAGTGTCCTGCTGCTTTCATGCCACAGCCAGAGGAATCCTCAGTTTTCCAGTTGCTGACATTCATTTTCTATTTTTTTCCCTTCTTTTTTCCATTTTTCCTGGTGCTGTCCAACAGGTGGGGTTGTTTAACTTCCGTCCATCTGTGCGTCCTGTCCCACTGGAAGTTCACATTCATGGTTTCCCAGGACAACACTACTGTCCCCGAATGGCCAGCATGAACAAACCCACTTTCCAAGGTCCAGCTGCACATTCACATTCATGTCTTCATATAGTCATTAGCAGTCATCTTCTGTGTCAGATACTGTGAGATCAGGTTCTAAAAGGTTTTAAGCAAAAATATTTGTCTAACATTTAGCATTACAGAGAAAACAGCTGCTGATATAGAAAGCATTAACATATGTATGTTTTTATGTTAAATTATGCCTTTGGATGTGGGACTTGAAAATTGCTATTCAAACCTAAGAAGTATTAGCCAATATATTTCTGACATTTCTTTGTAGCAATACGCAGTCATTCACCTGCCAAGCCAGTGCTGATTTTTGTGTCATCAAGAAGACAAACCCGTCTGACTGCCCTGGACCTGATTGCCTATCTGGCCACAGAGGACAACCCCAAGCAGTGGCTGCACCAAGACGAGAGAATGGTATGTTGACACTCTCTCCTGTTTCCAAACCGCAGTAATCAGCCTTCATTCAGAGAAACGATTACAGATTTGTTCAACTACCAGCATCATATCTGAAGATCTGATCACACTGGGCTGGCCAGCTAGACTGATTACTTTAAGGATTATAACTCTTTTTTTGCATGTTTAATTTGGCAAACCTTCACAATAAAAGCCTTATCAAAGTAGTAAAGCTAATTACATGCATCAAAAACACAACAGTCTGAATTCATGCTGTAGCTTAAACTTGCTGAACAGGGATAACTACAGCCCGAGTGTATTGGTGAGTTTGTGATTAAAATATGACAAATATTATACTGCTGCTGCTAATAATCAAAATAGTAGTATCATTGGTGTTGAATATGGACTGATATCTAAATGTTCAGAGTAAGCTTTTTTTTGAAAGTTGTTTTGTTTTAAAATGCTCTTTAACAAATTAAATAGTTTTGAGTTAGACCAACACTTTGAAATGCCATTGTCTTCGGAATGGCATTTGGGACAGTTGGCAAAGGTGTGCCAACTCATGAGAAAATATTGAGAAATTGCATTTGCCTTTCCTGATCCATGCTTTTTTTCTGCAAGAGCTACACTTTCATATTTTTATACAATTGGGATTTTTATAATATAGTAGAAATATTTTTTTAATGGACTCTTTTCACGACGTCAGACAACATCCGTTTTGACTCGATCCAGTGTATCTTTAGTTCCGGTGTGTGGAGTTAACGCTGTTTCTGGACTCTAAAGCAGCTGCCACAAATACGATTTTAAGATGTATCACTATTTTGTAAACAATTTTTCTCCATCAACATTATCTAAACTGGACAAATTCCTCTCTGAATGATACCAGTTTGACTACGAAGGTACGTGTTTTGGTTTTTTCTAGCTGTTAGTTGATATGCTAGGATAGCAATAGTAATTTGTTAGCTGGCTAACATTACGTAGCCTTTCTGTTTTGGAAATAAAATGTATTTAGGCTCTAATCTTAATCAGATTTTTATAGTATAGACTGGGGTTGCCACCCGTCACGTAAAATGCATGATCGTATTAACCCCTCCTCACGTCATATGCTAGTTTCACCACCCGCTCAGTAGCGACATTACCTGTAGTCTCAAGTCCAAAACTTGACAGTTATGCCAAACACCCGCTGCTCCATCACGTCCTGAGAAATCAAACTCCTGCTTCGATAGAGACAGGAGTAGGAAGACACTGTCATAGATAGATAGATA
Organism: Poecilia formosa; assembly: GCF_000485575.1. NCBI lineage: Eukaryota > Metazoa > Chordata > Actinopteri > Cyprinodontiformes > Poeciliidae > Poecilia > Poecilia formosa. Next base: position 348,632 of record NW_006800364.1, read on the forward strand.
GATATTAAAGTTTCATTGGAGAAATGTGATGGGCTATATATATATATATGTAAAACCATGTACAGTGTTTAATATAATTATTACATAGATGTTTGCAAGAAACGGCCACAAACCTTATGTCTTTGTTCCACAGTAGCAGCTTTAATTTTAGCATTTCCTCTCCTCCACATCCTTCTGTTGCCAGATGTGTAAAATTTACAAAAAAGATACAATTTAAATGTAAAAGTTGCACATATGTAGATTACTCAAGAGAAGCTATTTACAATAATTTTTACAGAACTCTACACAACATCAATTCATTTATTAATAGATACATATAGATATTAATTACAGGATAGATACACAAAGATTTCATTTCTAACACAGCTGCTTGCAGTAATGAGTGTTCATCCAAGAAGTGTGGCTTGCAGGAGCAGGGAGGCTCTGTACTGGTTTATCTCCTTTTAAATCAAGAGGCCCATGATAGGTTGACGTTAGGCAGCAGATGTCCCACAGCTGATTGAACCTACCATGGACAGAGGAACAAGACCATCCCAGATATGGTAGGTTGTTAGGTAGGCTACTATTGAGAAAGATGGACACAACAAAACAAAAGGAGAAATTATGAATCACATCAGAATATGTAAATTATTTGGCAGATAGAGTTTAAGTCAATATTTAAAATGCTTTTCTAAACACCAGTGTTGGAAGATGTCAGTGATTTTAGTGAAACATTTAACAATACAGCACTGACAGGCAGCGGTGTATAAGTTTCCTAACTGTGGCTAAAGCTGCTGCTTGCTGGTTTACTCTCCGATCAGAGGCTGGTTCCTTTAAATGCAGTTGGAGAATGGTGAATTGACAATGACTGATAACGGCTAACACTTAAATACTGTTTTATTAAAGTTAATAGAGAAAGCGAACCTCTAAACGTTACAGCACTGACAGACCACGGTGTATATATTTTCCCAACTGTGGCTAAAGCTGCTGCTAGCTGGTTTACTCTCCGATCGGAGGCTGTTTATTATATACAGAGATAGAGAATGGTGGATTGACAATGAGTAATAACAGCTATCTAACACTTAAATGCTGTAATTAACCTTACTTTTTATTATATCCTTAAGATAATGAGTATCAGTTAATTTTTCAGTCAGGTTTCCTGAGGCAAAATGACACCGGAAGTAAAGATACACCTCTTAGAGTTATGGGGGCCATTGTTTGACATCACTGTGAAAAGGGTCTATTGTCCTTCAGTGGGAAAATTCAGATGTAACGACAGCATTGTGGTAGGTTTACACAGATAAAAAAAATATTAAAATAATAACTATAGAATAATGTACTGTACAGTAAGGACAAGATTATGACATAAAAATAATGTGCAGTTATCAGAAATAGTGCACAATTTTCTTTCCTCTAAATAAAAGCCATGATATATGTTTGTAATATGGTCCATTCTTAGTTACAAACACAGAATTAAAACTTTGTCTTTGAAATGTTCTGTTTTAGTTAAAAATGTTTGGGTTACTAAATATTTTAGAATAATTTTTCACTGCAATCTTTAAGGCGTTTTGCCCCTTCTTTGAAAAATAGCTCAAGCCTATTCAGAACATGAAAACATTTTTGCGAGGTCATTCACACATCTAGTCAACTACATGTGTGGAATAAAGATGCACTTAAAAGTTGTAAGACAGCAGCTTTTGAGTTAGAGAATGCTGATCTAAACTGTTCCACTATAGCCCTATCTTTATAACTGTTTGGTGCAGTTTTCCTGCTGGAATCTGAACTACCACCCAAAAGACAAGCTGGACTTCTTATGGCTTTCTTTCATCGTTCCAGTCTTCCATAAAGACCAAATTTATTGACTGTGGTCTTGTTGGTATGTTTGTGTAGGTCTATCTCTTCCTCTAATTAAGCACTAAGGTGTTGTCCTATTGTTGAAGCAGCTTCTCCACAGTTAAAATGGGCTTTCTGGCTGCTTTTCTGATTGTTTTACTTGCTCATTCTGTCAGTATAAGTCTTGGTAGGTTACAATTCTGTATGTTGGATTGTTTTAACTAAATGTCCCAAGTCTTGGAATATGTCTATAACTAGGGGAGCAGCAATTTACCAGTGCTGATTTCTTTAATTATAGGAAATGGGTAATCAGTTGATACGTATTTGTGAAGCCGATCATATCCCTCGATCTTATCTATCTCAGCAATGGTCTAAAAATCAACCACTGTCCTCTTCTGCTCTCCTGTATGACAGGGGTTTGACTGTTAGCCCTTTCCCTAACCCCATCCCACCAGGTCATGTCTCCACCCTTGCGTTTAGCAATAGTCACCCCACTTTTGCCAATTCAGCGACTTTCTTGCTATATTTAGTGACATTTCAGACAAAAAAAAAACATTTGTCTTTGCCAAAATCAAAATCTGTAGGTCAGACTTTTTAACGATTGTTAATCTGTGATCAACCAGAAAACTGCAGTCTGTGCATCCCTATCTATAACCTAACCCTGCTTTAAACTTGTCCACAACTTTCTTCCTGACCTGTCTGCTCCTTCCTGTGGTTTTCTCAGAGTTGTTAGTTTGTTCACTAATCTTCTCATGCAAACACTTGAGGACTTTAAAGGATAGATTTGTGGTGAGGTTAGTTTACATTGATTAATTTAATCTCCTAATTAATTCTGGAAAAACAACTGGTTATGAGAATGGTGAATGAAAATATGTGGTGTTTCCAATTTGTATTTCCAAAAATCCCCTAAAACCTATGTATAATTTTTGTTCGACTTCATAATGATGTGCTGTTGACCTGTCCCAAACATTCATGAGTACTTCTGTAAAGTATTTTAGACTAGACCTCTTGCGATAAACAATAAATCAATCACATGATAAATTAGTGGTTCTCAACGTGGGCGGTACCACCCCCTGGGGGGCGTTCAGAGGACGGCAGGGGGCACTGGCGGAAATTTTTACTAAAGGGAGGCGCTTGGATTCTTTTGGGGGGGCGTTTGGTCTAAGGTAAACTTTACACCTTAAATGCACAACAATACCAGTTTAGACTTTGAGCAACTTGCTAAAACTGCATTGTGTAACATTAAAAC
>NW_006800364.1:353395-360424 GCF_000485575.1 Poecilia formosa
GTGGAATATTTAACAGCTAGAAAATGACAAAGAACAAGAATATTTTTTCCACTGATTGGCTGCTGTTAGGCCTACTGATTTTAAGTTGAATGTTCATTGCATTTTTCGTAGACACCTGTGAAAATAATTTCTATTCCCATGGCTTTTTTGTTCTCTGGGAAATTATTTTTGATGATAAATACAGAAAAACATATAAATCAAAACATCAACACTATTGATAGTAATATTAATAATAAAATAATAGTCAGCACAAAGTAGCCTACAAATTCTTTGGTGGGGGGCGGTGAGGGACCTGGATAAAGGCTAGGAGGGCGCTGGCCCAAAAAAGGTTGAGAAACACTGTGATAAATAAAAATTATCGACCTCATTTTAATTTATCGGCTTTATCATTTCTTTCTGGTTTTTTCTCTTTCTATTGATGACACTGGATGAAAAAAGGCTGTACTCATTTGGTTAATGTAATTTTTGCTTCCACTTTGGTTTTATGTTGCGTTTAGTTTTTATTCAAGTGCATCTTTTACTAATGGAGACTGAGAGTCGATTTTATTTTTGTCTTTGGTTGTTTTATTTTGTTTACCAGTTCCAGTGTGAAATGTTCTTTTGAAAATAAAATGTATTTATTTTTGGCAAAATGTGCTTGCCTTATTATGTCCTTAGCATTACATCAATTTAAAATGCTCTTCAAACAATAATATTATCTAAATTTTGAGACTATTTATCGCTCAGCAAAATTTGTTATCGTGACAGGCCTTCTTTAGATAACAGCAATGTGACTATGGCGGCCTGTTTATACTGTCTATTTAAGCAAACTGCAGTTTTTCCTTGTCAAGTCATAAAAGGTGTAAAGCAAAATATCAGTTAGATCAACTCTGCAGATTTGTTGCTTCAGAATAATCTGAGTTAGTAATTCCTGTCCCTGTATGACAAACTATGTGTGTTCTGCTGATTTACTGCACTGCCTGCTGCTTTTCGGTGCTGGCCTGTGCAGCAGCTCTGCTCCCTGCTAGTTAATTGACAGCTTCTAGAGAGAGCTGCCTAATTCTCTCTGGGGTCGCTCTCACCTGACCACCTGTTATTCTGTCCTGGGAGGCAAAGTTCCAGTCTTTTTTTTCTTTTTTTTTATGTTTTACCTTGAATTCATGTTTGTTATATTGGTAATTTGAAGCATTTTAAATGTGCTTTTTGAATATTGCTACACGTTTTAATCAACAGATCTCCAGACTACACCAAACTGAGCACTTATTATAAAATATTTTATTATTTTAGAGTTTAGATTTATGACCCAAAACTGACCCAACATTCGAGCTGGGTTGTGCCAGAATTATTTGTTTGATGGTCGGGTCCAGGTCGAGCTTCTGTGGCATGTTTAATAAGCATGAAATACATCCAGAACAGAGAAAACCAAACAAGAATGTACAATGTAAAGTTGTTGTAATCTAATTTTTATGGTGTGAATAAAGTAGTACATAGTTTAACCTGTTGTGGAAATAAAGAAAGTAAGCATAGTGTGTTTGTTAATCAGACTGTAACAAACGCAGTGCACTGCATGAGCTTGCATCTCCGCCTCTCTAGCAGCGGAGATAGGATCCTATTAATCACACATCTCAGAAGATTTGCACTTCACTCACCTTGCTGTTACAACAAGTGACAATAAGGAGTTGGAAAATGGTAGGAAAAAGCTAAAAACAAGAGAAGTTATATTGCTTATTTAAATAGTAGTCTAAAAACAAAAGCAGCAAAATCGTAATTAAAACAATATGTTGGGATTTCTCCGGGCCCAGGTCTATAACTAAAGTTGATCAGTCGCGTTGAATCAGGCTCAGACATAATGCCTACGGGCCTGGGCCGGGTTGGCTTATTTAGGTCTGATTTAAACTCTACCAACAGCCAACTTAAAAAAAAAATACGCACACACATTCTACTCTTTACTTTAAAATACAATCAGTTTTGGGGAAGATTATATAGTATCTCCAGTAGATTCCTACTAAATCAGAAAAGACCAGGAACCTCATGCATAAAAGAGTTGGTAGGTTTCAAACTAGTGACATGCGGTGACGTTCCTAACTGGTGAGGCACTGACTTAATCATAATCAGATTTACAAATAGAGACCATCCATAGCCACACTGCCAGTTAACGGAATAACTCAATGAACAGAAGTTTAAGTTTAACGAATAATTACGTTAACTCAATGAAACTTGGAAATGTAAAAGTTTCATTGAGTTAAATGAAACTTGGAAAAGTGAGTACACCCCTCACATTTCTGCAGATATTTAAGGACATCTTTTCTTGGAACAAATGTGCAGCTTATATAACAGCAGGGTGAAAGCAGTTTTAAAATCTTGGGGGTACTATGACAAAAGTGTGTTGTGTGCTGATGAAATTTTTGCGAAGCAATAAAAGCTGGGTAGCTCTTGCAAAATAGAGCTGTATTTCCCTCAGAGTACTAGCTGCAATGTTGACACCTTGAGATGCCATGAGACCTAAATTCTGAACATCATGGCATGGAGTGCATCCCAGTTTTCCATGTCTGGCATATAACCATTCATTTTAGCTTTTAAACTGGTTNTTAACTCAATGAAACTTGGAAATGTAAAAGTTTCATTGAGTTAAATGAAACTTGGAAAAGTGAGTACACCCCTCACATTTCTGCAGATATTTAAGTATATCTTTTCTTGGAACAACACTGACAAAATGATACCTTAACACAATGAAAAATGGTTTGTGTGCAGCTTATATAACAGCAGGAGTGAAAGCAGTTTTAAAATCTTGGGGGTACTATGACAAAAGTGTGTTGTGTGCCGATGAAATTTTTGCGAAGCGATAAAAGCTGGGTAGGGTAGCTCTTGAAAAATAGAGCTGTATTCCCCTCAGAGTACTGGCTGCAATGTTGATACATGGAGATGCCATAAGACCTAAATTCTGAACATCATGGCATGGAGTGCATCCCAGTTTACCATGTCTGGCATATAACCATTCATTTTAGCTTTTAAACTGGTTCTATTGATCCTGTGTTCAGAACAAACAGGTCATGATGCTGGGCTACTGATTATCGAGGGATAATCAGTAGCCCAGCATCATGACCTGTTTGTTCTGAATTATCGAGGGATAATCAGTAGCCCAGCATCATGACCTGTTTGTTCTGAAGATCCTGCAGCTTCCACTTCGTCTTCCTAACTTGATGCCTCCTCACCCTGACTCTCATACTGATAGGAGGAACCACAGAGCTCTGTTAGGTTAAAGCTCATCTTCTGAAGTTGGGATGTTTTTCCTCCAAAAGGTTCCAGAGGAATCACCTCAAACCAGATGTTGGACTGGATTTTATTTCAATGCCATTTGTGAATGTTAGAGCCTCATTTTCAACACTGGAGCTAAAGAGGTTGAAAAAGTTTATTTTGGAGAAAGTTTCATCATCAATATTTCCACTAAATAAAAGCCTCTCAGATGCTGAGCTCAAAGCGAGATGCCCAAACTATTTTTTTTAATATTAGACAATTCATTTAATTTCACATAATTATCGCAGAAGCCATTTATCTGTTAAATACTTAATGAAACATATTTACCGTGTTGGATGTTTGTTGTGAATGATGTATAGTCACAGACGAACAAGATCATTAGTCCAAGTTTGTCGTTTATTGAACATTCAGAAATTTCAGCGGCTGTAAAGCGCCTCAGCAAAGGTAAACAAAGGTAAAACAACCTGAACAGGTTATCAACTCAAAACCACTCGCACCTTTTTACACTCTCTCTCTTTGTCATTTAAGCACACCCATTGCCCTGGCAACCGCCTGCGCTCCGCAAGCCGAGCAGAGATTAGTTTAAAAACATAACATTCAGTCTGTTACGATATTAGATTTTCAGGCTCTATATTTATTTTGCGATTATTAATAAGTGCTCCGCAAAGACAGCCGTGGTTGATAAGTTAATTTTAAATTCCTGCTCTGCTAGTTATTTTGGCATGGAACTGAAACGCACAGAATTGCGCAACACCTTGTTGAAACAATAATTATTGAGATTATTATTTTTGTTGGGTCAAAATTTGAACACATTTTATTGATTTTATTCATTTATTTATTTTTTTGTTCTTTAAATAAAGTTACGAACTGTTTGATAAGGAGCCAGAGGAGGACGTGCTGGTCTCAGCCTCCTGGCGGTGTTCAGTTTGTCACCTAATGCCGAGATCGACTCAAAACCTTCCGCGATCGACATATTGCGCCTGTTCTAGCAAAGCACGAACAGTTCAGAAACAATATGAAATGGGGAAAAAAGCGATTTATTAACTGATTGTGTTTTAGATTGTTCTTGAAAAACTAATCAGTCACGGCTGATTAGTGGGGGAACTCACAGCTGCACAGTGAACCCACTGACTTTTTACAGCAGACAGCTGCTCCCCTCTCTTGCAGGTACTGCCTACCCCCGCTTAATCTTTTAGGGGTACCTGACCATACCCCCCTACTTTCACCCCTGCTCTGGACTGTAGTCATCATAGAAGCAGTTTCTATGCCCCTTATAAGACAGTGCACCCCTCTTGCGGGCTTCGCGGATAATCAGGTCTTTCTCTTGGAATCTATGGAAGCGCAGGATGAAAAGGCGAGGACACGATCCCGGGGCAGGCTTAGAGGCCAGGCTGCTGTGCGCTCGATCTATCTCAGGAAGGGAAGGGAGCGTATCTTTACCGAAGACTTCAGTCAAAAGTTGAGAAAAAAATGAGGATGGCCGGGGACCTTCTATATCTTCTGGCAAGCCGACAATGCAAATGTTTTGGCCCCTTCTACGCGCCCCCCAGATCCACCACTTTAACTTTCAGCATCTCAGTTTCTTTTAAAAGATTAGCACACACCTTCTCCACCTGCAGCAAGCGCACATCAGAAGCAGTTGCATTATCTTCCAAAGAGCAAATACGCTGACCGTGATCTGTCATAGTTGAGTTGATGCTGGCCAGTGTGGAGTTCAGAGACTCAAAAGACAACTTGAACTCCGCAGACAGGGCCTCTTTATGACTGCTAAGGAGCGAGATAATGTCCGCGATTGTTATGCTAGCAGTAGTCAGCGGTGCGTCTTTTTCTCGTTCAGAGGATTTTCCTTTGAACGAGACTACAAAAAAATAATACTTTAATCTTTACAAAGGAGATGGGTTTTCACGGAAGTATATAAATCACAAATGCAGCAGCAGTTCACTTTGTTCTTAGGAGCGTTGGACTGAGAAGTAGTTCCTAAGATGCTCGTTTTCACCAGGTGTTTGCTTGGCTGAGGGATGATGGGGACATTCCCAAACTGTCAGCCAAATCCTGCTAAAATTATCCGCTTGCATGAATCCCAGGGTAGTGAGAACTTGGACCGTCACTGGTAACTACATCTTCTTAACGTCTGACTACAGATTCCAGGAAAAGACAAACAACGTGTTCATATAGCATTATGATTAGTGTTAGCAGTATTTGCACAAATATATTGCTACAAGCTGTTTATTTCGATATGTTATTGGAGGGATAATATATAAAATTATTCTGTATAAAAAGTTATACAGAATAACTTTTTTTCACACAAGCACTATCATGAAACTAGGGACCAGTCTTAACCCTCGTGAAGTATTCGTCCTCCTTGGTCTGGTGTGTTTCTGACATGTTTATTTTGCTCTGATCCATCTGCAGATAGAGGATGTCATTGCTACGGTGAGAGATTCCAACTTGAAGCTGACCCTAGCCTTTGGGATTGGCATGCACCATGCCGGTCTTCATGAAAGGGACAGAAAGACTGTGGAGGAGCTGTTTGTCAACTGCAAGATCCAGGTATGAGCTGCAACAGCATACTCACTTGTTAATATTTCATTATTTACAAGTAATCCAAAACTTGGTCAAATGTATGGAATCATCATTCCTACTAATTTTACTTCATGATTGAAAGAAATTTAGCTAGGTTTATGTGTTGTCCATTCAGACATGGCATTCATGTCTAAATGACATTTGGGACAAATAATTTCGTCCAATATTTGCAGTCCACTAGTGATTTCCTTTACCCCTCTGTAATCTTGTTTAAAGGATTGTATGGGAAATGTAGTAATGAATGCTGATATTTCTGAGCACCTGTTCTGTTTTGTCTTGTGGATTGTGTCTTGTAGTTATATGAAAGATAGACTTGCTGATGATTGTTATCTTCTAGATTATCATATTTTTTGTTACGTTTTCATTCCTGTAAAAAACATTAACAGGTTTTGATCGCCACCAGTACTTTGGCATGGGGAGTAAACTTTCCTGCCCACCTGGTGGTTATCAAGGGAACAGAATACTACGATGGAAAATCCAGGCGCTATGTGGACTACCCCATTACAGGTACACAGGCTTGGTTATTTTCACTTCTGCATCTGATAAAGTCAGTGTAGTATAGATATGTGCCAAATACACTAAATGGCCACTTTGAGCTACACCTGATTAATTGATTATCAATGCAACTAGCAAAGCAGCCAATCACATGACATGAACTTAATCCCTTTAGCCATCAGTAGGTGGTGCGAACGACCTACTGAAGTTCAAAACAAACATCAGAACGAACAGATTTGGGATCTAACTGACTTTGAACGTGGACTGGCTGTTTTTGGCAGTCAGGCAAGTCAGTATTTCAGAAACTGCTGATTTCAACAGAACCATTTCTCAGCTTTACAGTGTTCGAAAAAAGAAAAAGTATTCAGTGGCTGGCAGTAGTATAGACGAAGTGTATGTTGATATCAATGTTCATGGGGACCGGACTGGTTCGAGATGAAGGGTTGTTCAAGAAAGAGTGTCATCCATCTATCTATCTATCCATTGTCTTCTGTTTATCCAAGATAGGATAACAGGGGCAACAGTTCCAACAAATGCCAACGTCTCTCCTTGTATAAAGTACACAGAACATTTTCAGTTATAGTTAACCACTCCCTGGTGAAATATTTCAGTGAGCTCTGGGGAATCCCCAGGGTATACCTCCGGTGATACAGGCCCTTAAAACTAGTGGTGGCATCCAGGAAACATTCTGATCAACCAATTCAACTTATCCCTTTT
>NW_006800364.1:361424-375007 GCF_000485575.1 Poecilia formosa
TAAAACTAGTGGTGGCATCCAGGAAACATTCTGATCAACCAATTCAACTTATCCCTTTTAATGAGGAAAGGAAGCGGTTCAGGTTTGAGTTCCTTAACCTGTCATAAAGACTGAGTCTAGCCAGTCTCCAGAGGAAGCTTGTTTTCAGGAGCTGGGTTCTCGTTCTTTCAGTCCTGATCCCTGTCTCAAGACTGTGGGTGATTTTCAGAATGTAAACAGAGAGTTTTGCTTTTTGGTTCACCTCTTCCTTCACTATAGTAAACCACAGCAGAACTCAATTTACTGCGAATCAGTGGCTCCGATAAACACTTTCCACCACCATCATACCAGTATACCAAGGTATGATGAATGCCATTTCTGAATGGACGATACACCAAGCCTTCAAGCAGATTGGCAACAGCAGCAGAAAATCCACCCCAGGTGCCACACTTGTCACACAAGGACACAAAAATGAGGCCACAAGTCTGTCAAAATTAGACGACAACTGACTACGTCCATCCCTGTATGACCTCAGTATAACCATCCCCTGATTGTTGCTTCAATCAGATCAGATCAATATAATATAACAGATCAATACTCTCACTTGTTTTCCTGGACATGACTTCACTGTATCATGGTCTCCACAGACATTAGACTCTAATCCAACAGAGCATTGATGGGATCTGGAACAGGAAATTTACATAATGGATGTTCAGCCAAAACATGTTAATATGGAGTCAAATCTCCAGGGGGTGTTTTCAACAGCTTGTTGAGTCTTTGCTACACAGTGTTAAGGCAGTTCTAAATAAAAAAGTGGCTGGGGAGTGTATTTACACCAAACTATCCTTTAAAACTCAAAAGTATCTTATTTCTTTGCTTTGTTTTCTGATACTAACCAGCTTTGTGAACTTGTCTTAGAGAAAAAAAAGTTAAAATATTGAGAAAAAATAACAGTTACACTTGAGTAAAATTACTGTATAGATTGGACTGTTAAAAAGCAGTTGTAACATGGGCTGAAAAAACAGTCTGTTGTAATATTGCATTGTGAATGTAGATGTCCTGCAGATGATGGGGCGAGCTGGTCGTCCACAGTTTGATGACCAGGGCAAAGCAGTTATTCTGGTCCATGACATCAAGAAGGATTTCTACAAGAAGTTTCTCTATGAACCATTCCCTGTTGAGTCCAGGTAACGGACATCTGTTTGCTTCATTTCCTCTTTTGCGCTACAAATGCCTGCATTTCTCCTTGTGTAAAGTACACAGAGCATTTCCAGTTAAAGTTCCAGTAGAGTTTAGTAAACTCCTCTGGTTTCTCTACTTGATAACTGGCAGAAAAGGCTTTTGCTTGGCATAACTCCTAAGAAATTTTTGAGTATGTAATTAGCATCTTAGGGTTGCTTTGGAGACTTACGGACCCTAAAATACCAATTTTTGCTTCCATTGTCTAACAGTGAGCTTTGGAGATTTCTTAGCCTTCTTTACTATTCTGCTTATTGGATGTGGAGGTAAGGTAAAGTTGGTATTTCTAAACATGAGATTATTTTCACCTCTGAGTAAATCCATACATATTAAAGATTGAACTTTAAAAAATAAAAATGACAGATTTCAGTTCAAGCTAATCTTTCACTTATCCACAACAGTGGCTGGTGCTGTAGGTATTTATTGGGTACAGTACAGTGACGTTTTTTGTGTGTTAGGATGTTAGCTCAGCCACTAATCAATATCTCTGTCTGGTTCTTGTGTCCTCAGCCTCCTCAGTGTACTGTCGGACCACCTGAATGCTGAAATTGCAGCCGGAACCATCTCGTCCAAGCAGGACGCTATGGATTACATCACATGGACATATTTCTTCAGACGGCTGGTGATGAATCCCAGGTTTGTTGTAGAGGATCACACTGCTCACGATAAGTGGAAGAGGCTTCAGATCAATACAAAAGCAAACATATTCCTGAACTACACCTAAAAACACACCCAGTTAGAGGTGTGCCGTTGTTTTGCAGTTCAACATCTGCTCTTTAGACCTGCTATTAAAGAACATTCCAGCCTGTTGGTATTTCACGGCTGTCAGACCACGTTAAAGGTTGGCTGATGGATTTTAAGGCCTACTGGTCAGGAATCCAAAGCATTGATTATCTTGGAATTCTCGTGGCTCATTATTCATTTTGTATATATTCTAGGAAAACAGTGTAGTAATTGTTCATTTTCCCTGTTTTTTCTGAAACTTTGAGGTAGCATTTCTGTTACTTATCATGTTAAACCAACATCCAGATTATGAGTTTCTGCAGGAGTTTTCAGATTCATCTTGTTTCTGTTGACTTCACTGGGAGAAATCCTCTAAAATGTGCTGGACTTGTATCTTATTTGTGCCTGTGGCTTGGTGTTGATGAGAATATCAACCCAATATATAGACCCATTCAATAAATTGCAATTTTATTGAAAAGTCCATTAACTTCTGTAAGTTTATCACAAAATGAAACCCATTACATACATTAATTACCCACAGGTGGTTGTTTGAAAGACTTTTTCTGTTAATTATGGTTTTCTTCTTACAGTTAATGAAAACATGACGTAAAATTATAAAAAAAAATATATACTTATATAAACCTCCTTGGAATGCATATTCAAATTTATTGATCATAACTGTATAACCTTTAGTTAAGTAAATGAATCAGTACGCTGGTTTACCTACATTTTTTAAGAAAAAGGAGCTAAGGAAGTCAGTGTCTGTATCTGTTGTTGCATTGGTTTCCTTATAAAGAGAGACTTGAGAAGTAGAACAGAGATGTAATCGGAGATACCTGCATAATCCAGTTTGTTGACTATACTGCCTTAAATTTGTAAGACAGATTCTTGTTGGTCCTATAAGACAACAAGAATACAGGAGTCAGGATTTACTGTAGTTACCTCTTTGATGTACTGTGTATAAAGTTGAAAATGTCTGCATGTCTGCACCAAGAATACACATATACACTTAACAGTTAATCATATCTGTTCAGGTGTCTCATGTTACAGTTCTAATCAATGTTAGGGTCTTTCAGAGACTCTTCAGCTGTAAACAGCTCAGACATTTTAATTAAGCATAAAACCCTATCATTCTCTCATGATTGAGTCAGACTCGCACCTTTTAGTTCCTATATTTGAACCAAATGATTGGAACTTAACACCATCTCGAAACATGAATTCAAACTGCATGAGCTGAAACATTTGTTCTTCAGATTTAGCCTCTGAACGGGGAATATCCCACTTTTTCTCTGCTCTTGTGTCTTCTTCCTCCAAATGCAATAAATCACTCATGCTTTCAGCTTTAATAGCCACAACACAGCAAGCACAGCAGAGGAGTCCCAGGGTAATCATTAACCGCAATGCCCTGCTCCATAATGAGTCTGGCGGTGATAATGCTAATGGCTATGACTTAATCAGACAGGCTCTGTCTGTTAGACGTGTATGCTGGTAACATGTGGGATAAAAGGAATACTTATCATTTAACACACATTAATTGCAACTCCAACATCTCTTAGCTGCTCGTTCCATCCCTTGAATATTCAGCCATATGGCTGGAATTATACACTTTTGTTCCAAAGAGACGTGCTTGTTTTGTTGAGTCAGGAAGATTTTATCTGTACAAGTGTAAAATAAGAAGTGGACAGGTTCTCTGAATGATTTTTAATTGATGCATCTGTGTTATTGTGGTTAAATCTGACATAATTCTGATGTAAAAGATGAGGGTGATGACAATAGGCCTTCCAACCTTAAAGAAATCATCTAAAATAACAGGAAACATGCTTCAAGCTGCTCAGCAACTATGAGGAGCATCTGACTTCTGTAATATCAATAAGGGTGTTCCTTTGAGAACTGTAAAAAATAATTTTCAGTACATAATTTTTAATATAATTATTACAAAACAGAAACATTTATTTCAAATATAATGCTGCTTTAACATTGTTTTATCTTTTGAGAGATCCCTGTCTCAATTTTCATCTGAAACAAACCTCTTGATTTAATGAGAACTATTCTAAAGCTAAGGTACCTGGAGAACAGAAATAAATATCATTGTTGCCAGAACTTCAGTTTACATTAAAGTTCTGACTAGCTTTCTGTGATATAGCAGAATGTTTAGCTGTTTTTACCATCCTTTCAAGAAACCTATACCTTTTATCTGATTTTTAACACTACACACATACACTGGCATTTTGAACTAAAAAAGCCTCCTACTGAGGTTCATGTGGTAACTCTTACTTGAGAGCTGAACTTGGAACCAATTTTGGCTTATGCCAGTTAATGATAGACTACCCTGGGACTCATTTTCTGTTGTTTTTTTTCCCCCAACAAGAGTCTAATAGCTACTTAAATTGAACATTTCTTCCCAGGGTCTCTTAATTTTCCATCAACAAGAGCCCTTCTGACCATCTTTACTCTCACAATTTTAGCTTTATACAGTTCTCAGTTGTATTTACTTGTTTTAACCATTATAATTTTTTACTTCTGATACTTTTTCACCAACATGAATTAAAAATGTAGAGGGTAGCCAATTTTTTATCATTCGTGTGTAAATTCTCTTAACATTCTTCACTTTATTTTATTTAGCAAGTCTAGAATGTTGTTACTCAGCATTTTAAAAGATGTTTGCCTTTTTTAGACATCAGGCATTTAGTTTAACTGTTAAAATGAGAGTGAACACCTTGGTGAGGTCAAAAGCTGACTGAGGCCTTCAGGAAGGCAACAGCAGCATTGCAAGAGTCTAGTACAGAATTTAAAGAGGTCTCAAAAGAATTAGATATCAGTCATTCCACTGTGCAGAAAATCGCCTATAAGGAAGCCATTTAAAACAATGCCCAACTTGCCAGGTGTGGTTAATGAAGCAAGTACAACCATGAAGCAGACCACAAGATGTTAAAAGAATGAAATAACATTAGACTTTGATGGCGCTTTATTAGGACACTCCAAGAACCTTTACAATGAAACCAGACATTCCCAGGATACAGGATTGTAGCTACAATCTGATCCTGGGCTATCGGCCCTTTTGCCCGCCACAGTCAAGATGGGTGAAATGTCTTGCCCAACTACACTGATGGACACAGACATGGGCTCGAACTGGCGACCTGCTGATTGCAGGACAAACTTCTACTTCAACCCTAATGTATCATCAGTGGACAAAAATCAGGTCCTTTCTGTTGTTATAATAAAAGAGCATGGTTGTAGAATCAAAATGAGGCTGTTTGTAAGTGACCTGCATTTGAATAGTGTCCTTCAGCCCATTCACACACACTGATGGTGCTAAGCTACATTGTAGCTACAGTTGCCCTTGGGCAGTCTCACAGAAGGGAGGTTGCTGCCAGGGGCTTTTAGTCATCACTGGCAGAAGGAATCACAACTGCTGAGCCACTGTCACCCAAAAGATTAACATTCATGGGAGGTGTGCAAGGAGAATAGCTTTGCTCTCCAAGAAAAACATCAAAGCCAGACCAAGGGCGTAGATCCCATCTCATTATTGGGGGGACCATAAACAGGAAAATTTCTTAAGAACAATTTTGGGGGGGTCGGCGAGGTTCCATTGAAATGTAATGTTAAAATGTCGTTTAAAAAGTTTTTAAACCACATTCAAGCTGCAGGACCAAAAATGACTAGTAATGCATATCAAACATGTTTTTCTAAGTAAGGAGCCTGCAGAGAAGTAAGACTAAAATTCAAACGTTGCTTCTATACGAGTTTTGTTCAGTCTGACTGATCTAATCTCTGCTACACCTTTACAAAAATTTAAAGGTGTATAATGAGTAACTCCTCTTAATAAAATTTATCATAAACATTGATTTATTGAAATGGCTCCCAATACAAGTTATGGCCTATGTAAATTATAAGTTGTTAAGTTGCTTTATTTTTAAGCCATTTTTAGTTTTGGCATATCCTGGGTGACTAAGAACAAATAAGTAGAAATGAATATCTGGGGAGTATCATAATTTAAACATAATACTTAAAGCACAAGGGTTTATATAGAAAAATATTAAGATTTTATTTTGTAGTTTTAAAGGCTCTACATTGGAGACAATGAGAAATAAAGCCATAACTTTGTTTTTCTATCTGTTCTTGGCTCCCACACTCTGAGCTGGTCCACTTGCTCAGCCCCTCCTCGCTTTTCAAACTCTTCCACTTAACTTAAAGTTAAAGAGCTAAATATGAATGAGATGTTTGCTACCTTTAACAAAAAAGGTTTCACATTTGAGCTTCCCTACCAATAAGTTTTCTGTAGTTTAGAAAATCAACTTATAACAATAGTAGCTCACTTTCTAAGTTAACCTGAAAAAAATAATACAAAAATCTGAAATTAGATTCAATTCAATAATAGAGGCAGGCTCACAAATACACTTATAAAAAAAAAAGTCAATACTCCAGCGACGGGATTTGACTCTTTCCTTCGTGACACACAGAAAGTCATCTACCAACAACGTGCCGCCATGATGAGCACCGCCACCCATCTGTTGCGACCGGGATGATATGAAATCAATTTTCCGATCCGTTCGTAAAGCTACACTTGTGTTAATCACCTAATGCACAGCCGCCTGCAGTGTTTGTTGGGGTTTTTAAAATTAGCTCAAGACCTGTAAAGAACCAGACATAAGACCAATGAGGTTTTTATGCCTTCCTTTGCAAAGGGAGAGATCCACAACCTCTAACCCACTCGGGATCAAAGATTGGTGAGCTCTGCTCAACTCTGCTTGGAATTTGCTTTTATTATGATGACCTTCTTCAGTAGAACAATGCTGAGATAACAAAATAGATGGACCCCTTCAGTAGGAAATTACATTATAGATAAAGAAAGAACCTTAAAGAATAACTGGTCAGAGCCAGTTAGGTAACTGAACACATTTAGATAAAACACTCAAATAAAATGATAAAACAATGATTAGTTTTACCTAACAGTGTTCAGTCTATCCGTTCACCTGTATAAATACACCTCCAGCGCTCGTGCCCGCCGTTCGCTCTGAACCGGCCACCAGGCAGCAGCTCCGGGAGGAGAAAAGCTCCAGGCATCGCGCCAGTCCTTTTAAGCAGCTTAAACGAAAAACGACAAAAATCTGGGCATTATCATGAATTAATAAAATCCTTCAGGCCGAACTTGAAAACTGGACGTTATGCTGCTACGTTAGCTTTCGTCAACAACTCAGGTGGAATTGAGAGCGCAGAGCAAGGCAAGTAACAACCCGGCCGGAAAACAGTGCATTAAATAACAAAATATAACTTAACAAAGCTTTAAAGGCAGATAAACTTTCCTCAATGAATTTTAATGGTTGAGATACCCGAATCCCTCGAGGAATTGTTTCAGTCCTAATTATGATTCTTCTAAGAAATGAAATAAACTGCAGTCTGATTTTACTGTTAATCTGTTTCTAGCCACTGAGCAGTGAAAGGATTTTTGATTAGTGATACAGAGCTACAGCTAACAGCTAGCTCTTCACTTCAGCCTATGGGCCAGACTAAAATTTGCCACAAAGACTAGGGGTCTCATGCATAAAAGAGTGCGCAGTTTTTACACTAAAACTTGGCGTACGGACAAATTTAGAAAAGTGCGGCGCACAAAAAAAAATCCGGATGTATAAAGCCGTGCGCACGTACCTCCGCATCTTTACTTTATACATCCCAATTAGCGAGAAATAGAGCACAGCTTCTGGTCCGCTCCCTGTCGCCACCCTTAAATACATATGTAAATTAGTATAAATACCTGGATGTCTGCCACAAGGTGAAGTAATAACTATGGCAACGTCCTTGTTTGTAGCAGAATAAGTATTTATAATAGTAATTATATATTTTATTTAAAGGTGCTTTCAGGACACATAAGGTCAACTCACAAAAATAAAAGTAATACATTTCAAAGAAAAAAAATCCAAATTAAAAAAAAAAAGAAGAGATCATGCAAATGCCTGTTTGAACATCATGGTGTTCAGCTGGGATTTAAAGACAGATAGCGTGTCGGAGAGTCTTTGAGTGGGAATTTATTCTAAATATAGATATCATGTGTATAAGTTGTACATTTACAGAATAAAGATGCTTTCTGTCCACAAAGGCGCATCCACAAAGCGGGTGGCTCGACTGAAGGATGACTGCAGTTGCACCGGTACCGCACAGCTCCTTCTTTAGGTTCTGCTCAGAGCTCCAGGATGATCAGTCTGGGCAATCTAAACTCTAATGAACTGTCATCAAGATTTCCCAGTAGATCAATATGATCTCTGAACACACGCTCCTTCTGAATCCTTCCATTGGCGATGTTCTCCATCAGAGCCAAAACGCGGCACAATTACGCAGCTCACCTCCGCGCAGCTACTTATATACATAT
The DNA here is from genome assembly GCF_000485575.1 of Poecilia formosa. Taxonomy (NCBI): domain Eukaryota; kingdom Metazoa; phylum Chordata; class Actinopteri; order Cyprinodontiformes; family Poeciliidae; genus Poecilia; species Poecilia formosa. The sequence goes on from NW_006800364.1 coordinate 369,730, forward strand.
GATTGTCTACACACCTTTATCACCTTAAGAATAATAAACCTGAACTGTTTGGAGTTACCACAGCAACAATCTGATGCTATGAGTTTAATCTTTGAGTTTGAGCTCTGTTTGTTCACAAATGCAAATTAATAAACTGCAATTATAACTTATTGTTTATTAGGTTGGCCATTTAAACTACTCCCCCTCTCCCAAATTTCATTAAATCTAACACAGAAGCTGGTAGAGGTGCTGATGTTTTTAGCAACAAAAGGGGCCTCTAAGTCAGATTCTGCTCCAGGCCTCATACAGCATTGGACCGGCCCTGCATGATGAGTTAAACCCGCTGCACTGCGCAGAGATGAGCAACAAACAGGAGATTTAATTCAATGCTGCTAATGTGACTTTAGTAGCTCTTCCATTTCGTGTCTGTTAAGTTTTTAACAAGGAGACACATAAACTATTTTGCTTGGTCCAGTTTATGGGACGAATTTCTCAGATCTCCGCGCGCACTAACTCTGGCTGACTAAGTGGACAAAGCATTTGACATGGTTGTTGCATTGTATAACTGGAAAAATAATACTAAAATTAATAATATAATATAAAACCAGCGTGATGCGTGACTGCGAGGCGAGCGCGAAAGCTCCTCACCGGGCTGAACCTGCATGATGAGGTTAGCGCTGATTCATTAACTGCTAACCTTCCGGCCAACCAGAAACACAGAGATAAACTTCATCAGCGCAGAAAGAGCCGGGTGCTGGGCGGTGTGTTGAGCTATAAAGGCCGCACAAAATTCTTTGTTCACAAAGATGAATCATTCTCACCGCTCCTCAATGCACCTCTGAAAGCGCCACTACAAGTTATTCCTATGGTTCACGTAGAGCTACGCAACCAGAGCTAACACAGTGGGTTTTAAACTCCTACCTTGATCAAAATGTCAAGAAAGAAACATAATTCCTCAGAGGGGGTTGATGTAAATATCCATACAGGTCAGCCTGTGTCCAGTTTGAGTGAAAGGAGGCGCGTGCTTGATCCGTGAAGAGGTTAACTTAATCCAGCAGCTGCAGCAGCTCCAGGCAACGTGCAGAGGCGCCAGCAGTGTGATTGGTACAGCTTTAAATGCATAAACTATAAACCTATCTTCTATAAACATATCTTTTAGGAATAAATCTGGTCCACCAGTGAAACGTTCAGAGTAACAGTGACGCTTACAATCTGGCTTTTTTTTTTCTTTTTTTTTTTATTATTATTATTATTTTCCTAAAATCATAAGCAAGAATGGATTAGCCTGGCGATGGGGCTAGCAAAGCATGGCGGGCCGCCAGGCCTATAATACACTGGGGGAAACCTTGTGAGACAAAAACTGAGGAAATGTATTATTTATATTCGAGTGAATGTAAATGATACATTCACTTGAATGTATTTTTATTTTCTTTATTTTGTGTGCGTGTTATGTTTATTGTCTGAGGATAAATGCGGTTCAGTTTCATCGTTTACATTTAAACAATAAATTATCAAAAACACGAAAAAAAACATTGGGTTTGATGCTTCTTGGTCTAAATAACTGAATGTAGTGAGGTTTCAGTGGATTTAGGTGAGTTTTGACGCTTTGTATCTTGATATTGTCCACAGAAAAAGTTTGTGTGGCTGCCGCATATTTTCACGCCGGGGAAAAAGTGTGCATATACTTTTGACGCAAAATTTATTTTTATACAGGCCAACTTGTGCGTAAAATATGGCGCTGCACATTTTTGGTGCGTACACACGCTTTATACATGAGGCCCCAGGGGTCTCATTTCTTATGCACAAATTGGAGTCTGACACTGGCATGCCATTTTTTACGTTAAGGTTGTGATTTATAAAACACAAATTGACGTCAATTTGTGTTTTATTCATAGGGACCTCTCAAATAAACAAGCAAAGTCTATAAGGCAGCCTCAATCCTAAAGCAAAGTTTGAACAATATTCAATTTAGCAGACAGGTGTTTGAATTAATAAAAAATGAACACTGCCTGGACCCACTTTAAGGAAAAACATAATTTTGTGAAGTTGTCCAGAGATCTGGGATATCAGAGCCAATGGTGAGTGCAGTAAAGCTTGCCATCCTGGATGACACCAGCATCCCCCAGACCCCCATACATACACACAAAGTGTACCACAGAGCCCCGTAGAAAATCATTTCTGCCTGTTGCCATCAGACTTTACAATGCATAAGTCGGAGCTATTTAATTCTTATAGGCTATTTAATTCTTAATAGATTATTTATTAATTAATATATTTACATTTACATGCTTGTTTTTATTTATATTTAGTCATTTTGAACTCTCATTACTTATATATATATATATATATATATATATTATAAACTTTGTCTCATATGGTTGTATTTGTATTATTGATATTTATTACCTCAGATGGAGTAGCTTGTCAATGAATAAGCATTTCCCCTTGGGTATCAATAAAGTATATTCTATTCCATTCTATACCCCAAAGGTACTGGCATGTAACCCCGTTTCAAAACACCAAGGGCACAGAAAAGACACACTTTAATATCATCACACCTGTGAGCGCTCAACTGTGGATCTTAGCTCCTAAAATGCCAGTAGTGGAGTTTAAACTTTTCACTATTTTATGTTACTGTGGATATCAAATATGATGTTTTCAGCTCTACATCTCCTTAACATCACTTTCTGCCTGAGTCTTCCCCTGATAATCATAAAACATGATCTGCTGGCTCATTTAGACAAACACTGAGATTCATGAGGTATCCGGCCGCTTTGGTGAGTCTAGATAACCTCGAGCCGATTGTTGGCCCTCCATGGTGGCGACATCTCATTTGAATGTCTGCCCTATCAGCTTTGGATGGTAATCTACATATATACTATGATGACCACGGTAACAGGAAATTGGGATTCGATTCCAGAGAGGGAGCTTGAGAAACAGCTACCACATCAAAGGAAGGCAGCAGGCGCAAATTTGAATGTGGGTGTGCAGAAGGCAAAACCTGAGGCGCTACTTTGTGCGCAATCTTTTAGGTACAACTTAGATTTATAAAAGATAATTGATCTTTTTTTTTTTGGCATGTGCAATTTTTCTTTTATGCATATTTACGCTTTTCGTATGAATCCTATGCAATCCTTTATAAATGACCCCAGGACTTTACGAGATATTATGAGATGACTGTCCATTAGTCTGTGGCATAAAATTTTTTTTCTGAAATAAAACATTGTTTGGTTAAATCGCTCTCTTCTGCCAACTTGTCTTGTAGCTCATTCACAGTTAAACTTCTACAAAGTCAATATTGTCTGTGATACTCAGCTATTACAGCCTAGAAGACATCAGCCACGAGTCCATCAACAAATACCTCTCCAACTTGGTAGAAAGAAGCTTGCTGGACCTGGAATGCTCTTACTGCATTGACATTAAAGAGGTATGTGGGTGTGTAATGTTGGTATAACTACTTGTATTTGCCACTGTCATGTTATTACCCAGAGATTCTTTGCTTTTTCCTTCAGGATGATCAGACAGTTGAGCCACTGACATATGGTCGCATTGCTTCTTATTACTACCTGAAGCATCCAACCATCCGGATGTTTAAGGAACGACTGAGAGCCGAGCTGCCTCTGCATGACCTACTCTCTGTCCTCACAGTGAGTCAGAAAACCTACGATCTAGTTTAGTAACAAAGCAGATGAGTGTACAGCAGGTCTTTTTTATTTTCTAAATTAGTTTGCTGTTAAAGGTACTAATTTGTCAAGAAGTATTTTAAACAGCATTAATACACAGTCTGAGAAAATAAGGAATCTGTTTTGAGTGTTTTACAAGTCTGGAAAAGTATGAAATGGAAAAAAACAGTATAGAAATATATTTCCAACCATCCATTATTCATTCATTCATCCATCCATACATTGCCTGGTTTTAGCAGATTCCGTGTAGAAACCCTGTAAAATAAAAACAGCACAGTGATTTAAGTCACTTCACACCTGTGCAATATTATTGTTTGATTACTTGATTGCAATTATTGATTTTGTATAATATTTACTTCCCCTTGCTTAGCTACACACCACTCACAATGTCCTTGAGTAACTCCTAATTGTTAGTGTGATCACTAATTGAGAACATCCACACATCCTAATGCCAGAGTTTCCCACCCACCTGCTTAATGCTTTTTTTTTTTTATATCACAACATTAGACTGACACGGAGCCTATATCGGTTTTCCTCTGCTGCTTGTTTTATCCATCTGTAATTTTGTGGCAGAGTTAATGACTAATATCTACTTGACACACAACTTCATGGAAATACTATTTGTGGAAACATGCATGTTTGTCTTCACAAGATTCAAATGGACTAGCCATAAAAAAAATTCTAGCGACAAACATTGTTTTTAATGTCAGTTTTGTGAGATAGACCAAAGTTTAAACTGTAATAAAAAAATAATCCAGCAGGTGCTTACAGCCTTGATAATTTCATTGAGAATTTTCAAACATATCTAAGTGGCACTCCTGAGATAAACTCATGTCTTAATATCCTGCATTGCAGTGTCTTAATATCCTGCATTGCAGTGTGTGGCGGATTTACAATTCAACGATGAGGGATATCATGTATTGAATGTTGACGTTTTCATCCTGCTGTAAAAACATATAAATTTACTGGCATAGATATTGGAGTCGCTGGTATGGGGTACAGAAAGTCAATTGTTGGTTCCTTTCTACCACTGAAATGTTGAAAGCATTTATAGTCGACTTGGTCGCAATTTCTATAATAAACTCTTATCGCTTACAAGCTTGCTTCAAGCGCCGATATTCCTCTTTATATTTTTGGAGTTTTGGAAATGGAATTTAAAAAGAAAAAACAGAACTGCCTTCATTTGCTCCCAATCACCATACCTTGAATCACTCTGTCAAAGTTGCAATGTTTTGAATAGGATTTGTCTCATTCACTAACGCTACTTTTTGTCCGAAACCAATGTGGCCAGGGACATGCACAGTGCACTGTTCTAAATTCAGCATTTTGACGTCATTTGCGATCAGTGCCATTCAGCCAAGCCCACAGGCTCCAGTCATGTTCAAAGGGAGTGGGGCTAAGGTGATGTCACCAGTTGCCAGAGAATATGATGAGTGTTGATCTGTTATGACCAGGGGTGAAAGTAGGTGTCACATACTGATTGAAAGAGGCCAGTTCAACATGAGGTTTTGAGCTGCTGCTAGGCCCGAACAACACAACCTCTCTCCTTTTGTCATTAAAATGCATAATATTACCTGTCATATTTTTTGCATCTTATAGTTTGACTGTGCATATAT
>NW_006800364.1:387458-391728 GCF_000485575.1 Poecilia formosa
GGTTTTTCATCACCTCTCTCTCATTAGAAAACAGTATGAAAACATTAGCTGCTAAGCTAACAATCAGCGGTTATTTTGGGCCAATTTAGCTACATAGGATATATTTTTCGGTTGTTTAAAAGCGAATTTCTGGCTGCAAAGTCAAGTAATTCTGATGTTTCATCTTTACCTGGGGAAGGTAATCCTAATGAATCCAGTTTGTTTCGTAAAACGGTTGAAACAAGTCCTCACAGCACAGGACTTAAGGAGCTACGATCGCTCTGCTGCCACATACAAGATGGCGGACGCTGTTACGTACGGCTCAGCGCTCCATGAGGGGTCTACATATTGATGTCTATGTTGGGGACCACTGTTTTAGGGGACCAGATGAGCATCAGTCCAAGATGCTTTCGTTTCTCAGTGTCTTATCATGTATAAGTTAAAACATTTTCAAAAAGTCCAAAAAGTCAATTTATTTGGCAGAACCATAATAATAAACTGTAAAATTACAATATTCCTTTGCAGCTCTATTTTTTATTTATTTTATTTTGTGCACAAATTCTTAGTTTCTCAAAACTTCCTTCAGCATTTGTCTACTCTTGTTTTTATCAAAGGTATCTTATTGGTTGATATCAACTGTTTGTGCAGAGACAATCTTCCATTCCAAACTTGCTTATCCATGACCTTGATTATCTTGCTTTATGCACTGGATGCATTCATGTTGGAACAGGAAGGGCCATTCCCTAGTGACACTTCAGAGTCAGGAGCTTAAACCCCTTTTGGTATGGGGAAGCATTAAGAATAATAATACATTTTATTTGGAGACGCCTTTATTGGCACTCAATGACACCATAAAAATACACAAAATTAATTCAAAGAAACAATATTAAAATTATAAAATTACATTAAGAACACTGGAAGTAAGGAACCAAGGCTAAATCCTGAAGAAACATGCCCACATCATCATACTTAAAGTCCAAACAAAGAGCAGCTCTGGCAGGAGTTTGTTCTGTAACCAGTAAATTGCCAATTCAAAGCCCTGACATGTCTGTCTCAGTTGTTGTGTCCTTGGGCAAGACACTTCACCCATCTTGCCACCTGGTGAGGGCCAGAGGGCCTGGTGGCTCAGGGCAGCTGTGGTTAGGGTGTAGTAGCAACAGATACTACATTGTAAATGTGTGTGTGAATGGGTGAATGACTGAATGTACTGTGAAGCAGTTTGGGATTCACTGCATCAGAGAAAGCACCAGGGCTGACTTGCTCGTTTCACTTTTGATGTTTTTTAGGATGCAGAGGAATACGCTGAGCTACCGGTCAGACACAACGAGGACCAGCTCAACAGCCAGCTAGCTCAGCAGCTCCCTCTGCAGGTCAACCCCCGCTCCTTTGACAGTGCACACACCAAGACTCATCTTTTGCTGCAAGCACACTTCAGCCACACCCAACTCCCATGTAGTGACTACACAACTGATACAAAAACAATTTTGGACAACGCCATTCGAATCTGTCAGGTAATTCATTATAGTGCTTTGACCCCAAGCACTGTTATTTATCTCAGGATTATAAATTTGTTTCCACTTTTTGGACACCACAGCAACTCTATTAAAAACAATTTGTTTGGTCAAGATAAATGTACCAATCTTTACTAGCCAATCAAAATATGTTTTTTGTCTTCATCTGAACCGTAGCCAATCTCCAGTCTGATTGGTCTGGTGAAATGAGAGGTGTTTCTAATTTAAAGGAGCCAGCATGGCTGGAGAAGTAAATGTGTAGAAAAATACAGTGGTATTTAGAATGCTCTAGATCAGTGCATCGAGTTAATTGCGCGCAGGGGTCTGATTGCTTATATGAACAAAACATCACCTTGAAAAAACAGCCTAGAATTCTTAGTTTATTAACCTGTGTTTAAAGTTTTCATACCTCTGGCATATTTTGATTTAAGCCAGGGGGCTTGAAATGAAATAAGTGGAGTTTACTTTAAAAGCATATACAAACTTGCTTAAACAAATTGTTTTCAAAACTGTACTGATTGAGCAACAATAACTTTTGCAATTTTAGTAAACATAATTTAAGTTAATTTAATTAATCTGAGTATGTTGTATTTGCTTAAACAATGACCAAAACATAATTTTTTTTCCCTAGAAATTAGATACATAAAAAGAAAACAACTTCATTGAAACAGTTCTTACTTTTTATTTGTTTCTCTGCTGAAACTTTGACAGAAAATATAGAAACCAAAATATTGGTTTAATATAATTTAGACAAAGAAATAACTAATGACAAAAAATGAGTCAATTTTGGGAGGTGGCACCTAAGGCAGACTAGGGTGGTCATGAAAATAAACATACAACTCGGTCATGGTGAGTAGTAGTTCTGTGTGCTGTTAAATCTCATAAACTAGCTGATAGAGTTGTTGATGAACTGACTGCATAGATGAAGCTTTAGAGTCTACCTTAAGCAGGCGCGTGCAGAGGGAGAGGCCGGGGGGGGCTTGAGCACGTACCCCTTTTGTTCCTTGCCCCCAAGAGCCCTTTTGGTCAAATTTTTATTTTTTTTTTTGTATTATTATTTTCTAAGCCCTCTTCTGACACATAATAACATGTACTAAAAGTATTTGATTTTTGTTGGGTTTTTGGTTTTTTTTATTGTACAACATAATAAGCCGGTCACCTTGTTACCTTTGACCTTTAACCCGTGACGCATGACGCAATTGCCTCTCGCACAGTGAGATAAGGTGGCTAACTGCGGAGCTCAACGTAGCGAACATTCCAGATTACGTAACAGTTTTTGGTGAATTAAAAAAAAAAAGTTTTTGGTGAATAAAGTGGAGTAGACTTGCTACTTGTCCGATGACGGAAAACCACGTTGAACGATGTATCGTTTCTGCTTCATTACGGAGTCGCGGTTTAAGCAGAGAGGTAATGAAATACCACAGACACTGACAGGCCTCTGCGTCTGCCTTTCTCTGAAGAACTACTGAATGGGAGGAGACAGCCAGGTGAGGAAAAACTGTTCTTATCTATCAATTCAGTATTTTTATCATACAGACATTAGGCTGTTGTTGTTGTTGTGCTATTAGCTAGCTGCTAGCTAACGACTTTGCTAGCAAAGCAAAATAATTGAAAAGCTTCTTCCCTGTATCGTTAATGATATCAGTCATTCTTCAGTATCGCTTATGCAATAGGGGCACATCGCCCATCCAAAACCGATAATCTCCATAATGGATATATGTCGTCTAATTTCCTTTGATGCATAATGTACATTGCATTTATTCTGGCGTTAGGTAAATGTGTCTTGAAGGAGAATAGCACTTAAATAAAAGTCCAACACGGATATTCATTTAGAATTAAAAATAACTCACCCTGAATTACCATGATTGATATAATGTATGCAATAAAAGTGTGTCATTAATGAAGGGGGAAAAACCCAATCCAGACTTTAAGTTTAGGATCTGGTTCGCAGAGTATGAAGTTAATTTTTTTTCTCCCCCCAATTATTCAATGAAAAAAAAACTAACCTCAGTTAAGTAAAATAAAATTGTAATCAAAACTTTTGGAATTGTAATGATTTCTTTTTTNGGTGAGGAAAAACTGTTCTTATCTATTGATTCAGTATTTTTATCATACAGACATTAGGCTGTTGTTGTTGTGCTATTAGCTAGCTGCTAGCTAACGACTTTGCTAGCAAAGCAAAATAACTGAAAAGCTTCTTCCCTGTATCGTTAATGATATCAGTCATTCTTCAGTATCGCTTATGCAATAGGGGCACATCGCCCGTCCAAAACCGATCATCTCCATAATGGATATATGTCGTCTAATTTCCTTTGATGCACAATATACATTGCATTTATTCTGGCGTTAGATAAATGTGTCTTGAAGGAGAATAGCACTTAAATAAAAGTCCAACAAGGTTATTCATTTAGACTTAAAAATAACTCACCCTGAATTACCATGATTGATATAATGTATGTAATAAAAGTGTGTCATTAATGAAGGGGGAAAAACTCAATCCAGACTTTAAGTTTAGGGTCTGGTTCACAGAGTATGAAGTTATTTTTTTTCTCCCACCAATTATTCAATGAATATAAATAAATAAATAAATAAACTAACCTCAGTTAAGTAAAATAAAATTCTAATCAAAACTTTTGGAATTGAATTGATTTCTTTTTTTAAAACAAGTTTTGTTTAAAAAACTTTTTTTAAAATTAAATAACTCATTTTTGTCTCATGAACTTAAAAAGTTATTTGCCAAATATAAACTTTTATTTGCACACATCAGAAATCTTTTGTTG
>NW_006800364.1:392728-393838 GCF_000485575.1 Poecilia formosa
AAAGAAATTACTAATAAAATATCTTACATATGCATAGTTGTATGCTCTATATAGGGATTTTCCTTAGCTTTGATTGTATATCTCACAATTCATTATTTATTAAACTCTGAAAGCTGTGTGGCTTTGTTAATATTCTGTCCTAGAATGCAGTTAGATGTGCCCTTTTTTTTGTTTGTTTGGGTTTTTTTGTTTTTGTGCACCTGCCCCTTTTCTGCATGGCCCTGACCTTAAGCATCTAAAAACTATTTTTTGTGACAAATAAAAAGGTGGTTTAATTAGTTGCAGCTGGTGGTGGTAAAATGTATTGTGGGTTACCTTGTTGGCCAGTCAAATACTTAACTGTTTTACATGGACTCAAGTTAAAAAGAATAACTTATTAAACATTTCTTGTCCAAAAGTTAATTCAACTTATTTAAGATGAGTACAAACAATACGTTGAGGATAGTAACAGTAATAGCAGTAACGTTATGGTCACTTGAAATCTTAAACAATATTTTGTTTACAGCGTGTTCAAAAGACCTTTCATTTTAGATATAAAGTCAAACAAAAATGAGTCAGTGGAACAAAATTGCCCCAAAACTTATGCTGCCCTTAAAGAAACTGTGTTATTAATTCACAAATTTATTTCTGAGTTTAATTGATCAACAGAAATAAGTGACCATAGTTTTGTTTGTAAATTTAACTTATTTCAACTTCATTGAAGTTGAAATAACTGATCTTGTTTTTAGTTGATAAGTACATCAGTACATCTTATTAAAATGAACTGATAGGATTCTGTTCTTCTGGTATTGACATCATCTCTGCTGCTCAAATGGAAATCAATTTAAAACTAGAAAATTCCTGCAGAAATTTTAAGGTTCCTGCCAAAGGGTACCCATCACTTTAGTCCCATCATTTTAGATTTGTCCTGATAAATAGATGCATACCAGTCTAACATAAATATCTTACAGTATTTTCAAATACATCATAGGGATAAACATTAAATGAGTCACCATTAAAATGCAATGGCTAAATCCTGAGTCATTGAAGTTGAGTCCGAGACCGACGACTATAAGCTTCGCACATTTTGTTCTCACTCATGGTTCAAAATAAAAAAAACATGAAGAAAGT
>NW_006800364.1:393902-400068 GCF_000485575.1 Poecilia formosa
CACAATGCATTGTGAGACCTGACTCAGTGCTGTACATTGAATTGACCAGTCCAACTTATCTGGATATTCATCACAATAAACTACAGAATCCCAGGTGACTGTTATTATTGACATCTTTAACATTTGGTCCAGAAAACTTCTATTTGTTGACTAAAGCTGCTGATGACTGGAACTTGTAGAGAGTGGAAGCTGCCGTCAGCTCACACTTGGTACTGATTCTGTCACAGAGGGATGTGGTCATCTTTTTCCAGTTCTCCCCAGTAACTCTTTGCAGACTCAGACATGGTGGATCACCACAGTAGTGCAATATTTTATTTAGTTACAGGTGTTTACTAGTTAATCATTTCTGTCTGATTTTATGTTTCCAAAAGCCCCTGCTCTGTAGTCCAGATGTCACAGTCCAGCACACAGACACTTTGACTATGCAGACTGTTTTTTCTTGTCTTAATTAAATCCAGACATGAATTTTCCTCATGCTTTATCATCAATAACATAAAAATGTCTGGAATATTTTAGTGTATTCTCCAATATAATCAATGCAGTATGGATACTTGACACAAGCATAACCAATATAAAACCAATAAAACAGATAAACAATTCTTCCTAATCTCTCAGAGCAGTAGATAAAAAAAATTAATAGAAAGGTATACAAGAGATTAAATATAAGTAAAATGCTGATGCATTCAAAAGAGACCTTAAGGTCTACAGAACTTTAACACCTTCATTAGCTAATGAAGGTGTTAAAAATTGAGGATCCTCACTGCTAAAGAACAAAACAGACACAAACACAGAGCCACACTGAATTCTGGGACATACAATAAAATGGAAGGAGTCAGAATTGCATTTCAAAACAATAATATCAATGACAGTACTACACACGTGGGCAAAATTGTTGGTTCCCCTCAGTTAATGAAAAAATAACCCACAATGATCACAGAAATAACTTGAATCTGACAGAGGTAATAATGAATAAACATTCTATGAAAATGAACAAATGAAAGTCAAGCATGGCTTTTCAAACATGCTTCTACAGAATTATTTAAAAAAATAAACTCATGAAACAGCCCTGGATACCATTCTTTTTGATGGTACCCTTAACTTCATATTTTGTTGCACAACCTTTTGAGGCAATCACTGCAATCAAACATTCATATAACTGTCCATGAGACTTCTGAACCTCTCAGCAGGTATTTTATCCCACTCATGAGCAAACTGCTCCAGTTGTCTCAAGTTTGAAGCCTTTTCCAGACGATATGTTTCAGCTCCTTCCAAAGATGCACAATAGGACTCCTACCATTCATTTTATCCATCTCTTTGTTTTGTCATGGATTTTCCTCATGTTGCCACGTCCAAGGAGGTTGGCTACAGTCCCATGGATCTTAAATTTCTGAATAATATGTACAACTGTAGTCACAGGAACATCAAGCTGCTTGGAGATGGTCTTATAACCTGTACTTTTAACTGCTTGTCTCTAGTTTTCTTTCTAATCTCCTGATTTTATTGTTGGTCCCAGAATCCTTCGCTTCCTCTTTATGCTTCTCAATGAGTTTAGCAGTTGTATGAATGATCTAATTGTCTGACTGTTGATTGCAGCAATCCACATTATTAGCAGAAATAGAGGGCCCAAAAACCAAATTTTGCTTAGGGCCCCATGGAGGCTTGGGCTGGCTCTGATCATTTTTGTCCAGGCTTGTTTCATGGGTTTATTTTTTTTTAAAAATAATCTGTTAAACCATATCTGAAAAGCCATGTCTGACTTTCATTTGTTCATTTTCATATAACCTGGCTCCCATTGGTTGTTTCTAGATAACACTGTGAAATGGCAGAGGAGCTCGATTTTGTATTCATTATTACCTCTGTGACCATGTGTATATGTCACTTGACCTGATTAGAAAATAACAATAATTCCTTTTTAAAGGTGCTGTATGTAACTTTTAGAAAAATTTTTTTTTTAAAATAACAATAATTCCTTTTTAAAGGTGCTGTATGTAACTTTTAGAAAAATTTTTTTTTTGTTTTGTTTTGTTTTTTTACATATTTGTTAAAACTGTTGCAATATTGTGAAAGTATAATATGAGAGAAAAAAAAATATATGAACAGATCAATCTCCTTCACTCTGAGCTGCTAATCCTGTCTGAAGAAATGCACCACTTCTGAGTCATCCTGCCTAAGAACAACCATTGTCCTCCTGGCTGATGGGCTAAATGTGCACATTGCACATGGTGAGCAGCTGTGAAGTGGTGATTGACAGCACTAAGATTCTCCTACTGACTCCCATTGGTTGTTTCTAGATAACACTGTGAAATGGCAGAGGAGCTCGATTTTTTATTTTTTATTTTCCCATAGATCTGTTTCATACCATACTGTCACAACACAGTGATGACTTCAACAAATATATACAATTTTTTTTTATGAAAGTTACATATTGCAGCTTTAAGAATTTCATCTGAATCCTTACAAATATTTTAAAGCTTTGTTGCATAAAGTTATCAATCCCATATCCATTTTAGTTGCTCTTCACTTCTGTCCAGAGCTCCTCCATAAAATCCTTTTCTTCTTACAGTTTCTCACTTTTTCTGCATGGGCGAAGCGAGGCGAAATGAGAAGCTCTGTATTTAAACCTGTTGCTGTCAGACCTTACTTTCATTTCATTATGCTTTGCTTTAACAGTAATTCATTTGTACTGCATTAGCATTTTGATTGCCATGAACCTCCTTCTCTATGCAGCTTGTCATTTTACCCTCAAGAAATGACTTAAATTAATGTCGTTTGTTTAAGATCAACTCAAAGAACTGGGATCTGATTCAGCTTGAACATATCCTGCTCTGCTCTATTTTAGTGTTTCTTCGACTTCTTGTTTTCTCCTGTTACTTCATGTTGAAAGTGCATTCTGTCAGAGCCCCTCTCTAGCAAAATCCATAATGTCTTATCCACAATCTTCCTCATTGTTAATAAATGAACTGCCTGCTGTTAATGTTTTTTCCATGTTTATACTACATCACACATGAAATTATCAGAAAAATAATAAAAAAATCTTATTTGTGAAGTTACTTTGTGCTATACAATTACAGTAGAAAACCAAAATGTATAAAATTAACATGCTACAATACTACAGTTGAAACCAGATATTAATATACACCAACTAAAAATCACCCACACATTTTTTTCTCTGTCTGAAGATTAAGGAGAGCCATTTCAGATACAATTAAATTAATAAATAACTGGCTTTTTCATTCTTATTTGTATTTATCTATTTATTTATTTACAGTATGCATTTATTTGTTTTATTTATTTATTTGTTTATTATTTTACTTATGTTCCCACATTTATTTCTCCCTGTGCTGTTTCCATTTCCTTATTCATTTCTGCTTCATTGTGATAATGAAGAGGGGCGTTGTCTTCATGCTACTTGGCTTCAAGAAAGATGGCGACCTACGACCAGCTTATCAATGAGCTGAAGCTTAGCAACTTTATTAGAAAATAGTGTTGTAACTATTGACTTTATTTTTCGTGTGGACGCTCATTTCTGGACTCTCACCTCTGAATGAAGAACAAATGTGTGTTAATCAAAAATTCACCAGACATAGACTTTAAGCTTTTTTTTTTAAACAAAACAGCTTTATTTTTTGTTAAAGCTGGTAAGTGTTTTTATTGAAAGAAACTGATTTTGCCTGAAAAAAATTCACCTATGTGAAATGTCTTTTTGTCCTTAAAATACCAAAATTTCTACTATGTCTTTTTATATTATTTTTTTAGATATTAAATGATTGATAATTTAATCAGATACTAAGTAGTTGAGTAGACTTTTTACGAAATACTTTATTATTCTTACTTGAGTAATTTTTTTGGATGGCTACTTTTTACTTTCACTAGAGTAAAAACATGTTGAAGTAGTACTACTCTTACTTGAGTACAATTTTGGGTACTCTGCCCACCTCTGAAGAACAGTAATCAAATGTGGAAGCACATATGCAGACCAAAAACATAGGAGTACTAATGTGGACAAGTTTTATGCCCACAAAGAACTACTTAAATTAATAGTTATATTTACTTTATATGCATACAAACATGTTTATCATTGACAGACATACACAATAACTGAAATAACTGTGTAAATTTAAATACAGATACGTACAGTCATTTAAAAAATTATGCCATCCTAGTTTTCTTCAAATTCCTTCTTCATTTTAATGTTTGGTACAACAATTTTCTATGTCTTCATGACTGTATAGGCATACCTGCACACTGCTCACCTTAACAGTGTGCGTGTCTGCACATCAGTGGTGTTGAATGTGCATCTGTGGATGTCAGGGTGGCCTCTCATGCAGATCTCCGAGGCTTGCCATTCTCATTCTCTCAGCTCAGCAAAAACAACTCATTCGTCGATGCTCCACAGAGTTGCCTTTGGGTATTGCTGTTCTCTTATGATGTACAGAAAGGTCTGCACTTCATAGTTCCACCTCAGCTAGTAGCTTCAGAGGACTCCCGAAGATGCAATTGGAAGCCAACTTCATCTGCCGCTTTGTCCAAACTATGAAAAACCTGACGGTGAATCTCTGAGTCCGTTAGAGCCTCTACCTGAAACACGTTCTGTCTGAGCGTCCACACAGAAAATAACAGTCATTAGTTATAACACTATTTTCTAAAATAAAAGTTGCTAAGCTTCAGCTCGGCAAGCTGGTGGTAGGTCGCCATCTTTCTTGAAGGCAAGATGGCTGAAGCCATCTTTCCAAATACACTGCGCCTCCTCATTATCATAATGAAGAGGGGTGGAGAGATGGGAAAAGGACAGACAGAAATAAATGTGGGAATGGATAAAAAATTAAATTATAAATAAATGTATCAATAAATGAAATAATAAATGCATATAAATAAGAATAAAGAAGCAAATTATTTATTTAATTTTAGTTGAAATGGCTCTCCATAGAAGTTCAACCAAACCAAACATTTCTCGTATTAGGTTAACTAGAATTACCTAAATTATTTATTTTTGCTAATTGCCAGAAAAAATAGTGACATTTTTTAGAGATTTTTTTGTATACCTTTCTTTGAATTCCTAAGTTTACATACATTTGGTCACCATCAGGGATAACTATCATTTAAAATGTATGATTTTGTGTTTCCTTCCACAAACTTCTGATAGATTAACCTACACATCTGAGTTAATTGGAAGGACCTGAAACACACTGCCTTCTTGTTTGACATGATGTGAAAGTTAAAAGAAATCAGTAAAGACTTGAAGAAGAGAATTGTGCAGCTGCACAAGTCTGGTTCTTTCTTGGGAACAATTTACTGATGTTTAAAGGTTCATCTGTTCTAACAGTTATATGCAAGTATGGGAATGTCCAATCATCATAACATTTAAGAAAGGGATGGGATCTCTCTCTTAAAGAGCATGTGTTTTGGTCAAAAATGTGCAGATTGACCCCAAAGCAAAAGCCTTAGACCATGTAAAGATCCTGCTGAAGCTGGTCAGACTGTCATTATCCACCGTCAAACTGTCCTGTACTAACATGGGCTGAAAGGCCACTCAGCCAGGAAGAAGCCTTTACTTCAAAAGAAACATAAAAAGCCAGACTGCGGTTTGCAGATATACACAAGGACAAAGATCTTACTTTCCAGAGACATCTCCTATGGTCTGATGAAACTAAAGTGGAACTGTTTGGATTAATGACCATTGTTACATTTGGAGGAAACATGGGAATGCTTGTATCACCCTAACTGTGAAGTATGGGGGTGGAAGTATCATGTTATGGGGTTGTTTTTGCTGCATGAGGAACTGGTATATTTTATAAAATATACCAGTATCATGAGGAAAGAATATTATGTTGAAGTATTGAAGCACCATCTAAAGACAACAGCCAGGAAGTTAAATCTTGGACAGAGATGGGTCTTGCGAATGGACATTAACCCCAAGATTGCAGTCAAAGTGGAGACAAAGTAGGTAGGGACCACAAAGGGAATTTTTTTGTTATGGCCATCACAAAAGTCTTTCAAATTTCATTTATGTTTTACCTTTTTTTGGTGTTATCAGTCATGACAATGCTGGCAACACCATTGTCAGCATTGACAATGCAAAGTACTGGGTTTGCCTTTCAACCCAGTACTTTCTTGGTTGCCTTGCACCAAGAAAGTACTGGGTTGAAAGGCAAACCCAGTACTTTGC
>NW_006800364.1:401080-403391 GCF_000485575.1 Poecilia formosa
AACCTTGAGTTTACAATATTTGTGAGTGATCTGAGTTTTTAAAACTGACATTTTAAAGATGGCTGTCTGTTTCTAGTTGTCCGACTTGATCAGTGACATGACCAAAAGTTTTGTTACTCTGGGTTTAGGAAAAACTCTACATAGAAGGATTCTGACAGCTTCCTGCATTTTAAAGAAACTTGGTCTAGAACAACAGATTGATTCCTCTGTTGGAATAGGCAGGGCTCCTTCATAGTCTGGAATGGCATGGAATTCAATTTCAGTGTTTTCCAGGTCTGGTAAAATATGAGAAATAAAAGAATATGTCAAAGTTTACAAGACTTTTGTCTCTAACCCATTCTCTAAATGTGTCCTTCCGTCTACCCTTCCTTATTTTGGTGTATTCTTTCCTCATATGCTTCCTCTACACTACAGGAAATATTGCCATATTTTCCATCCTCACATCCCTTCAATATTTTCTACTTTTCTGCTTTTCTCCATTTGTCCTTCTATTCTTTCTTTCTTATTATTCTTGTCTTCTTTCTTTATTTCCTTCCTTCATTTTATGCTTCCATCCATTAAGTTCATCCTTCTCATTCGCCCTTTCTTCCTTCCATTTTGCAATCTTTTTCATTTCTTTCTTTCTTCCTTTTGTCAAAACTTGTTTCCTTGTGTTCTTTCTTTCCTTAGCTGTATTTGTCCTTCATTTTTCACTACTTTCTTTCCTCGCTTTTGTACTTCTATTCCTTCTGTCTATTCTCGTTTTTGTCCCACATCCATGTCCTGCCAGTCAAACACATACATGTCATACATAGATTCATATGTTAGCATTACATATTTTTAAATGACCTTGAAGGACTTAGAAGTGTAAATCGCTGAGTCAAAATAAGTCTGACAATTTTCCATGAATAAAGTCCAGGAACCTAGTTAGAGCCCCTGATTAGACCACTTTTTCAGTTATTATATACACCAACAACTTATTAATTCCATTTTGATTACAAATGTTTCAGAATTCTCAATAAGCAACTCCTTAGAGTGATATTTAAATATGTGTGTATCCCAGAGACTCTTTATACCCACATAAATCTGTTACATGATCCCTGAGGAGCTAAGAGTAATAAATATATTGTAGTATTTAAACATAATCCTTTCCTCAGAAGCTTGTCTCCTCCAAGGAAAGCAAGTCATGGACAATTTTCAGACCCTCACTACTTTTAGATACATACTCTTTATTCTAATAAATATTTGATGTCATTTCTTTTTTGCAATGTTTAAAGCACTACATCAAAACTAGTTTTGGTACCAACATTACATGATGGAAGTTTCACACCTAAAACTTGCAATTGAAGATTTCTTCAGTTTAATTCAATGACTCAATTTTTTCTGTTTATACAAACATCTTCCAGGAAATGGGCAGGTATCAAAGGAAAGAGTGATGCTGAAGGCTTCTGTGGGCCTGTTGAGGGACTCCCAGAACTTATTGCTGCCTGCGGTGGAAAAGAAAGTGTTTTTTCTGCTGTTGTTAACCAGGAGTTTCAGCCAAATCAAATACTGCAGGTAAGTTCACATCAAAAGAAGCTATTTGGTTAAAATTCAGTTCAACAGCTTTAAAAACATTATTGTTCTGACATTGTGCACACCTAAACATAATTTCATGAGAGCGGGGACCATGAGCAGTCCTGCCACTGTGGTCCCTGATGCCTCTCAAACCTCCAATTACAACTCCACTCTGAGAGCTAATGGCTGCTGTAATGAGGAAGCCAGGTATAGCAACAGCCCCTGTGACTTCACCAAATCAGCAGGAGTCCTCTCCGTCCCCACCTTCACATCCGTTGCCTTGCTGAGTGGCAGGCTCTTTAATTGAATAATTAGATGTGGTGCAGTGTTCCTGTCTGACTTGCTCTTGGAGAGTAATCCTCAAATAAATAGCTTTTCTTTGCTGAATTTCAGAGGTGTCTTCCCACATAGACCTCAACAAACTCCTTTATCCTTTCCATATTTTTTCTTTGTTGGTGTCTTTATGTAGTTTTTTGTATCACACTGTCTTTTTTTCTTGATGTGTTTTTTAAGATTGCCCTCAGAATCCCTTACAAAACAGGGAGAAGCATGTGTGATGGTAGATACAGTACACTGGATGTCATTTAGCACAGTGGTCCCCAACCTTTTTATTACCACGGACAGGTCAAGACTTGGAAAATTTTGCTGCGGCCCGGGGGGTGGTTAACCGTCAGATAAGGCTTCTGCATGTTGGTATTCCCGCTAAATCCTGAATATACCCAATTTGGGTTGTCTTGGCCTTTTTATCGCAGCCTGTGGGGTTTACCTTGACTGG
>NW_006800364.1:404711-407297 GCF_000485575.1 Poecilia formosa
TCATCTCACATATTCACATATGAAAACATAAAAAATAAAAGAAAGGAGTTGACTGAAGTGTTGTTGGGCTCTGATCCAGTTTTTTTTTTTTTTTTACTGAATATCTCCTTTGGAAGTCCTTGGGGGTCACAGTGCATTCCTTCTGACCTTCTGTTCCAGAGTGAGCTAGAGGAGTGTTTTCCAACCACTGTGCCGCAGCACACTAGTGTACCATGAGTGATCGTCATGTGTGCCGTGGAAATTATCCAATTTCACCTAACGTATTTTCCGGACTATAAGCTGCTACTTTTTTCCTACACTTTGAACATGCAGCTTTTCTGTGGATTTTTCTTCAACCACCAGGGGGCTCTTTCGCAGGAAGTGAATCATTGGAAGTCAGAATTGGAAATCAAAGAAGAACGCGCTAATTTTCATTTAGAACAAGCACATGCTAGCAGCAGGCAGGACGGAGAAATGTTTTCAAACTCATATGATGCAGCTTCTAAGTTGAGGAGTTTCGATCTGGCAGTACAGGAGGGAAATAAAGGCGCTGCACGTAAACTCGGCATGAACAAAACCGGATTTGGAGACGGAGAACTGCATCATTATTAGCAGTTATTAATTATGCAATTAGGACGCAGCCCTCTGCTGCCCTCTGCTGGGTCCTTATGGAAAACCGAGAGCGGCAGAGATTCCAGCAGTCTGTCGCCCGGTGCGGCTGATTTATGTAAGTTTCCAGGGGCGGATGTGGGGGGTTTCAAACAAATTTGAAGGTACGGTTAGTATGGTGCGCTCATAGTCCGGAAAATACGATAACTGGTCTTAAAAGATTTTTTGAAAACGAATTAATTATCTGCAAATAATGCCGTCTTTGAGTGTCTTTGCTGTAGTAGTGACTAGTGGCGTAATCATGTAATTTTATTATCACTAGATGGCAGTAGGTACAGAACATTTTACATTAAAACAAGAGAATTAGTGATACATGAATGTTACTACATTCATGCATCACACATGACTGTGTGATGCATGAATGTATCACTAATACATTCATGCAAAAAAAATTGCAGTTTTTTTTTCAACTGCAATTTGAAAAAAAAAAGTAAAATATGACAAAAATATTTTTTTGTGTTTATTTGATTCCTATTCAAGGCACTTTGATAATAATGACAATATATGTAATATAGGCGACTACAGAGTATCTTTGTTTACATTTTTGGTTGGTGGTGTGCCTTGTGATTTTTTCAATTAAAACAATGTGCCTTGGCTCAAAATAGGTTGAAAAACACTGTGTATCCCTTGAGAGAGAACTGATATCAGGATTTCCCTCCTGATAACCTTTGTCACCCAATAAGTGGGAGATGATGTACATAGATGGATAAATAAATAGTGACTAAAATCATTTGCCTTTTCTCCATTTTTTTTCTTTTTTACCCCAGCAAGTTAATTTTGAACAGTGTAACTTCAGCTTGACTTAACTTGCAGTGTCTACTATCATTCCTGTCTTTCCACCTTTCTGCCTGCTGCCAGGCATGGTCCTTCCTGAGCCACCTCCCAGTGCTGGAGGTCCAGATGAGTGTGAAGGGATGGTGGGAGCAGAGCCAGGAGCAGATGGAGCGCCCTCTCACTGGAAGGGGCACTAACTTGAGAGAGGAGAGCAGATGGCTAGATGTCCATGCTGACCAGGAGTACGTTCTACAGGTGTCACTACGTCGACTCAATCTGGGTCAGCACAGGGTAAGTGTCATGTTTTATCAGAGAGATGTAGTATAGAAATTCAAACATCTACCTTTGAAAGAGTGACATAGTTCAACATGTTTTGACATTACATTGTTTTTGGTTTAAGTCACAAGTGCTGTGACACTCTTTGAGAGCAACAACTATAACAGTGCTCAGAAAGTTTAACTTATGATAAAAAAAAGAAAGCCCACCTTCTGTCAGATTGAAGGTTTTAACTAATAAATGTTATTTTATTAATCAAGTTCAACCTTGTCTTCACATAATCCACATAATCCTTACTGCCTTTATGTATTTAAAAAAAGTAAAATCTAAAAGTGAAAGTTAGTGGAAAAAATTTACAAGTCTACAAATTCCTAAATACGAACAAATAATTTAAAAACCTGCAATTTAAAAGGATATAGTTTCATTTTTTCTAAAACTGCATGTAAAATCATGAGTAAAGGTGAGACATTTTTGTATATTACAGAGGAAGCAGGAAAGTAAGGCCCAGGCTCCCAGGTTCCCTAAAGCAAAGGACGAGGGATGGTTCCTCATCATGGGGGAAGTGGATCGCAAGGAGCTGCTGGCTGTCAAACGGGTCGGATACGTCCGGAACCATACCACTGTGTCTGTAGCCTTCTACACCCCAGAGAAGACTGGAAAGTAAGATTTTGATCCATACCGACCTCAGGTGGTGAATATGGGACTGAACATCATTCACCCTGGTGCACAATACAGCTGGAGGGCTGTGTGCTTAGCCCGGTTCTTTTTACACTGTTCACCCATGACTGTGTAGCCATCCACACCTTTAACCACTGTGGGTAACTTCCAGTTTTGAAACTTAGAATTTTATGTTTTGTTATGACAACTGGTAAAAAAATAAAAATAAAA
>NW_006800364.1:410937-416069 GCF_000485575.1 Poecilia formosa
TTTAGATTGTTCTTGAAAAATTAATCAGTCACAGCTGCACAGTGAACCCACTGATTTTTTCAGCAGACAGTCGCTCCCCTCTCTTGCAGGTACTGCGAACCCCCGCTAAATCTTAGGGGTAAGCAGTACCTGACTGTACCCGCCTACTTTCACCCCTGTTGGTAATGCATTGACTGAGTTTTGGTGTGATGTTGGAGAATAAATATTCTGAACCAGGAAATATACACCGATTCTTACATTATAGATCTACCAATATGCTTGTGGCGACTCTCTCAACTTTGACCTTCTCATCAAAATCTAGCAAAGGAACAGACTTGATGTGGAGAACAGCCTGGAAGCAGCTGTTCCCACACTGGGCCCTGATCTATCAGAACTTATCAAAAACAGGTGAGTTGGGGCGTGTCATTAAAGCAGGGGTTCTCAAGGCAAATCCTCGAGAGCTACCATCCTACAACTTTCAGATGCTTCCCTGCTCTAACACACCTGAATCAAATGAATGGCTCGTTACCAGGTCTGTTCAGAGCTGGACCCGGTCTGTTGGAGTAAGGATGCATCTAAAAGTTGCAGGACGGCTCTGGAGAACTGGAGTTGAGCACCTCTGCATTAAAGCTTAGCTGAGTGATGAAAACGAAGTAAAACTGCTGTAGTCATTTTGTTGCTCCACTTTTTTCTTAAACCTNCCAGCGCTTAACATTCATCATGCAGGTTCAGCCCAGTGAGGAGCTTTCGTGCTCGTAGTCTCGTAGTCACGCATCACTCTGGGTTTATATTGTTTTATTATTTTTTTAAGTATTATTTTAAAGGTTATATGATGCAACAAATCATATCAAATACTTTGTCCACGTAGCCAGGGTTAATGCGCACGGCCGCGCAGAGATCTGAAAAACTCATCCCATAAACTCAAGCAACCAAAACAGTTTCTGTAGCCCTTATTAAAAACTCAGACACAAAATGGAAGAGTTACTAAAGCCACATTAGCAGCATTATATTGTTGCGCATCTCTGCGCGAGTGCAGTGGATTTAACTCATGCAGGGCTGGTCCAACGTTGTATGAGGCCTTGAGCAGAATTTGTCTTATGGGCCCCTCTTAGTGCTAAAAACATCAGCACCTCTTACAGCTTCTGTGTTAGATTTAGTGAAATCTGGGAGCGGGGGAGTAGTTTAATTGGTCAACCTTAAAAGCAATAAGTTAATTAATTTGTGTTTGTGAACAAACAGAGCTCAAATTCAAAGATTAAACTCACAGCATCAGATTGTTGCTGTGGTAACAAAACAGTCTACCTATGAAGATTGTCCTTTCAACTTCTACAGAGTAAACTTGTTAGCTCCTTAAAATCTTACATTTAAATGTTAATTTAAAATATTTTCATTTATGTATGCTGAAACCATTAAATCAAATTTAGCAGCATTGATAACCTCAATAAACAAATGTTACATTTATTTATCTGTGGTCTGTGTTAAAATATTAGCATTTATGGGGCCCTTGAAGCCCCGGGCTGCCTTAGTTGTATTTTTTGAATTGTTCTTTTTAAGACTAGTTGCAGGTTTAGATTGTATTTCTCTGGCGATATTTTCCTGTAACATATAGTAATATTTTACTCTTCCTGTCTACTTAACATCTTTTAATACAAAAACATGGTGGACGCGTCAGCGCCCTGATCACCGGGCTCAGCAAGTTTTCTGGGGGAAGCCCTGTCATATTTCATCCTTTTGGTGGTAAATGAACTCACTGCTGAACTGTTTTCCTCATTGAGATCTTTAACAGTGAAATATGTGGACTCCCATTTTCTAATACCAGTTTCAGTTAACCCCCTTTCTCAGCACAGGGTGAGCATTAGCACAGTGTTGACTCTAAGAAAACTTGGAGTTTGACTTGAGATTAAAAGCAAGTTTTTATGATTTTGTGGAAGCGCTACTCAACACTGAACCTTCTGCTTGTAGGTGCATCTACACGCTGTATGTCATGAGTGACAGCTACCTGGGCCTGGACCAGCAATATGACATCCACCTGAATGTAACCCCCACCAGCATCGCAGCGCAGGTCAACACAGAAGTAGTGGATTCCCTCAACTAAGGAGCAGCAATAGGGAAACCTTTAGTCTACTCTGGCACAGCAGCAGTTCAGCTCTATCGTTGGTGTGCTGAGTCGCACTCACACTGACATGTCATTATAACATGTTAAGGTTTCCTGGAACTCAACCTTTGGAAGCTCAAAGACCTGTTGCTCACATTAGCATCAGACCAAGTGAGGCTTGTTTCTTGGAATATGGAACATTACAGAATGTTATCAGTTTGTTTATTCCCCTGTTCAAGTACATATACTCCAACTTTGAAGACTTTAACTAACTGCAGCAAATTGGAAGTTTAGCAAATATTCTATGTATAGTTTATTGGATGACAATGAATAAAAAAATCTTGATTTAAATTTAAAAACAGAAATCCAAACCCCAAACAGCTGTACACAGACTGGTTCAAGACAGAGATAAAAATGTAAGGTAAAGAACATTTTCTAAAGATTCTATGTTTTTTGATGAGGGTGGGGGACAGGGACATGTTTAAGATAGAAAGTTAAGTTTACAACCTTTAATTTATATCCGGTATAAATGAAACATTTGTTGCAGCAGGTCAAACTGAGTTTAAATTGCTGCAGTAGATTTAAAGTACAAATTTGTAAAATAGCAGGTAAGTTCCCCAGCAGCTTGTCTACAGATCTGACCTGTCTTCTCATCAACAACTCATTCAAAGTTACACCTGAGTCATCAAACAAAACAAACATGGCAGAAATCTATCTGTATTGAATATAGCATTGTGCAACAAGTTGATTTTATGCCCTGGAATTATTTGAAAATAAAATTTCACTTTGAGATGACATCCTTGTTTTGCATTTATGTTCCCCACTGTATACTGAAGCACCATTTTTGATTTGGATTGACTGCCTCCGGCCTCCGTAATCTGGCTTGAGAAGGAGTTTGAATCTCTGATTTGGTGGCAGCAGATTCTCAAAAGTTCCATCTTGCGACATTAAATCAAATTTATCAGCATAGATCATCTCAATAAACAAATATTACATTTATTTAGCTGTGGTCTGTGTTAATATTAGCATATTAGCATTTATGGGGACCCTGAAGCCCCGGGGTGCCTTAATTATATTTTTTGAATTGTTGAGCAGAGCAACACATCTTTACAGCCACATATAGAACCAACATTTTCTACAACTCTTCATATATTTGTGGAGATTTTATGTGTGTCAGTATATGCTTCCTACGTTACATGAACATTTCTGTCTTAGTTTTGTTCAGTTTGACTGCTTTTCAGTGATCTTGCATTTTGTTGTTTTTTTCTCCATGGCTCCAAAATTAGAATAACCTATCTAGAGATTCTGGGATATTTTGATGGTGAAAGAATTTACCAAGAAACATGAAACCCAAATATTGAAACTGGAGATAAATGTTTCAGCTAAGTTCTTTCAAACTTAGTATGCATGTCAGGCATTTGTTTGGTTTAATTTTTCTTTTTTGTACCTATCTGTGCTGCTGGAAAGTTTTATTGACCTTAAATGGGGAAAACATGGATTAAGCAGCAGAGGTTAGTATGTGAGGTATGAGATGTAAACACACATGTATAGATGTGTGTTTAGAAGTATATGTATACATATGTCTACATATGCATAGAGGGAAGGCTGTTCCCCACAGTTATCTGTGTAGTATTAACCACCCTCTCCAGATGTGGATTTTTTTTTTAGTTTAGTATTACAAAATGTTTCCTCTCCATGTGTCTGGAAATGAAACATTTATCTCTAATTTAATCAAATACCCAACCTGAGACGAACCAAATATTTTTGGGAATAATAGTGTAGGGCAGTGATTCACAACTGGGGGGACCAAGTGGTACATTACAGGGGTATGAGGAAATATTTTATATTTTATTTCACAGATTATGGGTATAAATCATTTGTCAGACATGCACTTTGCCTCCTTAAAATAATAAAGCTGTGGGGTGACATGCTGTATCTCACTTAATAAAGCAACAACAACAAAAATAAAAAGACAAGCAGAAATTTACATGTGGAAAAGACAAAAGCATGGGTATGGGTGCTGATCAACTGAAAAATGACACTTTTCAGTTGAACGAGAGAAGGAGAGAGAGAGAAGACACACAGAGGTCACAAGACAAAAATGCACCAAAGCATTTCCAGCTGGTTTCTAAGCTCAAGTGGTCAAACTGGTTAAAACACATATGTCCAAACTCGGCATGAATTTCAGCAAGTATTTTTAGGACACCGAAGAAAAGTCAGAAAGACTGGATTTGGTGAGACCCCATCAGACTGATTGAGAGCAAGAGCAACCTTCCTGCAAGGCTGCAGGAGCATCTGATGGACTTATTCTATTCCAGCTTTTAAATCATTTTAAATACAACACAGTTGACCAAAGTGATGTACACCACATTCAGAAATAATAAACAATAAAATAATTAACTGTAAAAACCAATACTTCATGCTGAGTTAAAAGTCAGTGAGAAAAAAATAAGCTTTAAGAGAAGACTTGAACACAAGAAGAGACTCGGTTTGATATGCAGAGTTAAACCGATCCACAGTTTTGGTGCAGCCACAGAGAATGAGCGATCACTTCTCAAAGTCCTCTTCGATTTCAGAACAACTAACAACTCATCTGCTGACCTGAGAGAGTGGGGGAATATACGGCTGAAGCAGGTAAGAGAGTGTTCTTTTTAAATTATGTTTCATTTAAAAACAGACAAATTTTAAAATCTATCCTAAAATGTACTGGAAGTCAGTGAAGAGATGCTTAAACAGGAGTAATGTACCCTCGCTTCCTAGTACTGATTAAAAGCCGAGGAGCAGCATTAGAAACCAGCTGGAGTCTAGAAAGTGACTTCTGACATAAAGTTCATTACAAGTATAAACAAATAGTGTGGGAAAAAAATTAACATTTCAAAGAAATGCGAAACAAAAATTGTTTTTACTTTGGCTAGTTGTCTCCGATAAAAAAAAAGCTGTATTTGACAACCTAGCTATAATCCAGCCTTACACTGAGGTTTGTTGCAATAGGTGTCACACACTGATTTAAAGAGGTCAGTCCAACATGAGGTTTTCAGCTGCTGCTGACACAACCTCT
>NW_006800364.1:418277-422180 GCF_000485575.1 Poecilia formosa
TAATTTGAGTTGAAAATAAATTGTCTGACAATTAAATGTTCAGGGGAAGCAGATTAAATTAAATAATTTTAATTTAGTTCTACTTTTGGAAAATCAACACATTTGACTGATGGGATACAAATTGGATCAGGTGGCACAAAAGTCAAAGAAGGTTGGGAACTGGTGTAGAGCTGGTTTTAATCTGGCCCCCTACCACTCAGTAGGGCCTGTCTTTATAAATAAGCTGTAACCAAATCTAACTAAATCACAATGATAATTGTAAACATTTTGTTATTTTTATTTCCCCGTTTTTATTTTTATTCGGTTAAGGAATTGTCGTTCAGTGGCTGCGTACTTGTCCGTCCTAAGTGCACAGAGAATTAATTTGTGCACTGGAGTTTTTTTCTTCAGTCATTTGTTTCCCAGTATGCGACATGATTACTATATATATGAGAAACTGAAATTACTTTTGAAGCTGAACCTCCAGCGATCTGGGTGATTTTGTTCCAAATAAAGCTGGAGCACATTACCGAGATTCTCCGACACTCAAACGCACACACAGGTGCGTGCGAGCGCGAAGAGAGCGACGACGTTGTGAGAATATTAACACTACCATCGTTCTTTTTGCATTGGAAAAGAAAAGTTTTCTAAAATATATGGCTAATTTACAGTTAATTTTTAAGGTAATATATTGAAAACGATATATATATATATACACACACACACATATAACAAAAAACCTTGTGTGAACTAGATATAGTATAACT
Organism: Poecilia formosa; assembly: GCF_000485575.1. Taxonomy (NCBI): domain Eukaryota; kingdom Metazoa; phylum Chordata; class Actinopteri; order Cyprinodontiformes; family Poeciliidae; genus Poecilia; species Poecilia formosa. The sequence continues at coordinate 419,024 of NW_006800364.1, forward strand.
GTTACTGCTGGAAGCAGTTTATAAAGAATGTTTTATAGATAATGTGTGTATTTAAAAAAACAACTCTTGAGACAGATATATCAGATAACTTCTTTAAGAAGTGAACTAGCGTCAATAATCATAGTCGCTAGTTCACGAAATAATGGTCAAAATATTGAGTGCCCTAAAGAAATAAACGTGACTGAAAATAAATGAACTGTATTTTTTTTAAAAGTAAGAGAACCAAGTGGCCAATTTCGGTTTTCACTTTTTCACCTTGAACCACGAGGTGTTTTAAAGAATAACCAATAGACAATCGCTGAGCGTAAGCAATTGTCCAATACCATCTATGTTGTTTTCAGAGGGCGTGTCTCCCACTGTCTCAAAAGAAACTGTAGCTGCGCTTCTGATCACAGAATCCTACCAGGAGCTTTGTGCTAGATGGAGGTTGCGTGCGGACTCCAACGGCTCCAGCAGGCCCTCCAGTAGAAGCTAGCCATAAAGTCTGCATTGAGGTAAGGAAAATATTTTCACTGTAGTCTGGGATATTATTCAATTCAGTCGGCCGTTAGGTTGTAATCTCATGCTTACCTCTATTTCAGTTGCGGCTCAATGTGTTTATGTTCTTGTATTAAGATAGCCGGAAAACACATTTAATTTGTTAATGAATTTTATTTATTTATTTTTTCTTCTTTTTTTTCTTCCTCCTGTAGGCATTTTCCTCAGTTGTTCATGCAAGTTTCGCACCAGGTGTGATGGATCTCAGTGTGCGTTGAGTTCTTCGGTGTCACCAAATAATGAATAATCCCTCAATAGAAGGGACGTAAGAAGTACTTTGGTCTCATGGGTCGTGAACTATCAGGAACACCTGTAAACGTAAAGAGAGCTCCGCGCGCCGTCTGCTGTGGGGTTTAGGCCGAGAACGGGGGAGATATCGCTTCCAGAGCAGGACATGGGTAAGCGCAAATCGACTTAGAAGGGAGAGGGCCGCACCGGACCGGAACACACCGCCAACATGAAGGAAAAATCCAAAAATGCGGCCCGGACGCGTCGGGAGAAGGAAAACAGTGAGTTTTACGAACTGGCCAAGCTGCTGCCGCTTCCTTCTGCCATCACCTCCCAACTGGATAAAGCCTCAATCATCCGCCTGACAACCAGCTACCTGAAGATGAGAACCGTGTTTCCTGAGGGTAAGAGGCCTGGCTGCGATACTTCCACGCAAAACACCACAGAGCAAACAAAAGTGGCCATTATCCAAATAAATATTTCTTCCGATTATGCAACTATTGCTACTGTTTTTAGTACACCAGTACAAAACTTTGTAAAATATATTTTATTGGACAGTATACCTTCAAACCTCAGAATTGGAGCTCATTACCAAAGATAAATCGTTAAAACAGTGGAAGCATGCTAAAAGTTGCCAAAGCTCCTAAAAGGTGGTCAGTTATTATATATATAAATATGTGTGTGTGTGTGTGTGTGTGTGGGGGGGGGGGGGGGGGGGAGTAGGGCCCCAATCACTAAGCCGATCAGAAAAAATAAGAAATGAGCCCCCGTCCTGCGTGACGTTCATGGGGCCATTGATATTATGTGATCTACACGTGTGATCCATGAACACATAGAGCCTTGTAGCAATGAAGTTGTTGATAATGAATCAAGAAGATGAACACAAAGAAAACCTTGGCATGATAGCGGCACTATATAGCCCTTTATGTTGAAATATAAAGATTGGCTTCTGCAGGAAATGTGCGTTCTATTGATTGGCAAAATTATTAGAGGTAATCTGATGTTATGATCCTGGAGCATAGTGCATGTCTATCTGGACTATAGTTGTTTAAACATGCTGATGAGGGTAATCTTACCCTTCTGTTATTTGGAGCTACCCCATTACAGTCATGCTGTGTACTGCTGCAGAACAAGCTTGTTCTGCAGGGTTAAACAATGCAGTAAAAATGCAGTGAGGGATTCGAGTCCCTCACTGCATTTTTTGTGTGCTGCTGCTTGTTGTGTGGCAGCGCTGGGCTACTTGCACAGCTTTCAATAGTTAGCCCTCAGTCCTTCGTTAAATGAGCTCTACTGTTTTAAAGTGGTGCGCAGCTCTCACACCATCTCACTTCCCAGCCTAACATGCACAAAGGTACAGAAAAAAAAAGGCAGAAACATAATTTAAATGCCCTTAATGAACTTTGTTAGCTTGTTTTAAGAGGTGTCGCTGTTAAATTAGTCTACAGCCACCCATGTTTGGTTGACCGAGTTCGTCTAAATTCATACGGTTAAAAATAATGAATGCATTTATTGTTCTTGTTCATTTGTTGTTAATTTTTTTTACTTACACAACTGTTTGATTAGGTGAAAGTCAATTAAAAAGTAAAATGATACATACAAATAAGTGAGTAAATAAATAAATAATCAAGTCATTATTTCAGAAAGAGAAATTATTTCTTCATCGTTGATCTTAATAGCATTTAGGTGAGGTTTCTTTCTTGAAACTTTTCTAGTAAAGGCTTAAAGTGGAAGAATGTTTTCTCCTCCATTTCACCATGAAATCGTCCACATCCAGAGTGATTTTCTGTTTCTCATACTGCTGCTATCATCTGACAGGCGGCTGCTTGGAGCGCTTATTCATCGCATGTGCGGACCCTGACATTTATTTTGCCATAAGTTCATAATTATGTTATTAATATTGTTATATAATGTTATTGTGTAGCATGCCATTTCTTATTTTAAAGTATTTGCGTGTATTTGCGTCTCTTGAAACAAAAATATTAAATATAATGTTGATACGCTATATTCTTCCTCCCTCCTTTTTCTAGAGTCTTGCATTTTGTTGGGTTGATTTATTTATTTGTTTATTTATTGATTTGTAGATTTATGTTAGTAGTTGTGAAGCTACGCCAATTTTATTCAGTCATTTTTAACTTTGTTTTTTTTTTTGTTTGTTTGGTTTTTTTTGTACCTAAATCATTGATAGCGTCAAACACCATCCTTAGAAGAGCTTTAGTGTCAACAGATTATTCTTATAATGCCTATAATGTGTTGATGAATTCAGGTGAGTCCACAAATGAGCCTAACTGTTTAAGCATTTTTTTAACTCCTTTGCAGCAAGTCAGAAATTATTTCTAGTCTTGAGTTCTGTTATTATTATTATTATTATTATTATTATTATTATTATTATTAT
>NW_006800364.1:422619-438153 GCF_000485575.1 Poecilia formosa
TAATTGTTGCGTGTTTACTCTGCTGATTATTCATACATATATAAAGACAAAGCTAGTTGAAAGACAATCAGGCTGACTTTACTCCTGCAGGCTTTCTTGACTTCACTGTAAATTTCACATGGGTTTGCAGTGCTGCAGTTCCGGAAGATTATACAGTATTTGTAAAGCATTTTCTTTATAACAACACATCAGCGACTCACAGAACTGTAGGTCCCATTTAACTATTTATTTTGCCACCATAACATACAGTTTAATTTCTGATAGTTGCTGCAGAAACTATCAGTGTCTTATTTGTTTTCAAAAAGACAAAGAAGACACCTTCTTTTTGTCCACTCATAGAGATTTCTCTCTTGTGTGTTTTAGTAACTATTCTTGTATGTTAACTATCTTCCTGCAGGCCTTGGGGAGTCCTGGGGTCATGTGAGCCGCAGCTCTCTGGATGGTGTCAGCCTGGAATTAGGCTCCCATCTTTTACAGGTACTGCCTGAAGGCTTCACTTGTAGTACATTGAAAGAATATTATTATTATTATTATTATTATTATTATTATTATTATTGTTGATGTTGTTAAGCCAAGCTGGATGGACTGTGTGTATGGAGGGGGGCTTGGTAGCTGTCACCATTTGCCTCCTGCTCCTTTCATTCTCCTTGCTTTGAGAGTGAAATGAGTTGAACACATTCCTGGTCACGGACACATCATGCATGTCCTGCACCCCCCTCACAACAGCAGCAACACAATGGAATACATCTGCAGGGCTGCAGGCTAACAAAAAGGAGAAACTAAAAATAAAGATTGTCTGGTACTGATTTGAACGATGTGTCAATAATACATTCTCACCTTAAACATTAAAACAAACTTCACTGCTAGAAGGAGAGGACCTCTGAGTAAGGTGAAGTGAGTACACTGATAGTTATGCAAACAGGCAGTTTGCTAAACAAATAGTTATTAAGAATGGTGCAATGGATTTTCATGACAAACTATTTTCTATTAACTATTTTGGCATGTAACTAACACTGACATGGAATAACTCTGAAAGTCACCAACTGTACAACCTCTGCCTTAATACAAAAATAATCACATCAGAAACATGACATAAATTAATCAGTTTGAAATGATATTGCAATAACAAATTTCCAGGTTAAGGGAACAATCGTTCGTCATATAACTTACATTATTTTAACAATAATTCCAAATAATCTGCAAATAAGACTGACTGAAATACTATGTGCATGGCAATAATACAATGTCAGTACTTCTCACTGACCAATTTTAACTTGAGAATTTAAATGTATGCAGTATAAACCTGCATAAAAATCTGCAGACAGGCAGTGAAAATAAAACTTTACTCATCAGGCTGACTCTAGCTCTGAAAAAAAGTAAATCTGAGAAGCTGATATTTCTTACAGTTAACTTTATTTTAATAAAATGCATGTTTAACCTTTTTTTGACAAAATATTGAAATTAAAAACCTCATTTTCAAGAGACAGTACAGTTTTTCTATTAACAGTTAAACACACGTCACAACAAAAAAATAAATCGAAAAAAAGAAAAACATTATGAGTGTTACCAAAATATGTGAAAGAAATTAGATTCATCAACAATATTTGGAGCCAAGGGCCTATTGATTTTTACTGGGAAGAACTCAAAAATGATCAGCTAACAACAGGACTCTCAGTCTGATTAATACTGGACATTTAACAACCACTTTTTAGACAGGATTTCTTGAACGTCTAAAAAAATGTAAATTGATCTAACCCATGATCTAAAAATGTAGTGTTAATGTCAGACTTAAAAAGCTGAAGTTGCAAGCTAAGCTGTTACTGAAATGCTTTTCTGTCAGACAGTATTAATTATTTCTTATTTTCTACCAAGTAAAGTCAGTGAGCAATCTATTCTGTTTTGATTATTGGCATACAATTCAAAAGCAGTAATAATAATAATAATAATAATAATAATAATAATAATAATAGGCAGAAAACTATCTTACAATGCTAATGGAAATTAAAACCCCTTTGGTTGAACAAAATTTTCTAAAAATTATTCCATCACTTTTAGTTGAGACCACCTTGCACTGTTTGGTAACACTTTATTTGAAGGGGGGTGAATAAGACTGTCATGACACTGTCATTAACATGACATAACACCTGTCATAAACATGAATTAGCCTTCATGAATATTTATGACTGTTGTCGTAAAGCGTCATTCGGTAAATTATGACACTTTTAATGCAAAGTTGACATTATTCAAAATGTCTTTGTTATGACAACTTGACATTAACCAAGAAATCATTACTGATATAAATTTGTTATAAAAGTATTACTGATTGTACTTTAAAAATTAGGTAACTTTATGTTATTAAAGGTAAAGTTTAAACAGTAATGATTTCCTGGTTAATGTCAAGTTGTCATAACAAAGACATTTTGAATAATGTCAACTTTGTATTAAAAGTGTCATAATTTACCGAATGACGCTTTATGATAACAGTCAAATATTCATGAAGGCTTATTCATGTTCATGACATGTGATATGTCATGTTTATGAAAGTGTCATGTCAGTCTTATTCAACCCCCTTCAAATAAAGTGTTTCCCACTGTTTCAGTGTTTGATGCCTTATTCTTTTGACAGCTGTACTGTTGTAAGTCTTTCTATTGTGACACCTGCTATGAAATTTTAATAATAAATGTGATATTTTATTGATAAAAAGGCACTTGACTTTTTTTCAGGAAAAAAAAAATATTAGTCTTGGTCTGATAGTAGTCTTTTTTTTTCTTCCAGACATTAGATGGATTCATTTTTGTGGTTGCTCCAGATGGAAAAATAATGTATATCTCAGAGACAGCGTCAGTGCACTTGGGTCTATCACAGGTTAGTTTTTAAAAGTCTGTTCTGTTACCCAATGGTCCTTTCACATCCCAGGTCAGAGCTGAATGTTCCCTTCAACAGGTAGAGTTGACAGGAAACAGCATTTATGAATACATTCATCCATCAGACCATGATGAAATGACAGCGGTCCTCACAGTCCACCAACCTTACCATTCCCATTTTATACAAGGTAATCTCTCATGCAACCCTGCAGTTTTGCAAAATGTGAGTCATGAACTTACTGCACAACATGAATAACTTCACAGTTTATACGTCTTTGCAGAGTATGAGATGGAGCACTCCTTCTTCCTAAGAATGAAATGTGTCCTGGCTAAAAGAAATGCTGGTCTCACCTGTGGAGGCTACAAGGTACAACAGTCACACTGCTGAACCACTCATAACGCTGCTTGGTTCTTTGTTCTTTTATGTACCCCACAACCTACAGGATGAGGACACCTGGAGTAAGACAAAGGGATGTATATTAGGCTCCCAAGAGAATATGAAAAATAAAAAAAGCAATATATTGAAACTTAAAATTTGTTATACCATCTTCATTTAGATTTCAAATTGTTGTGAGATGAAAATTTATTTCTTGCAGGAAATGAAACAGACATCTCTCAAGACATGATGAAACAATACTGAAGCAGTGTCAACTTTGAAAAACTAATTTATGTGTTTTAATAGTTACATTTTATTTTAAAAATGTCATGATGGGTGTTATTTATAGCCTTCTCAATAATCAATAGAAAAATCTTTATTGGCATTTCAGCAACCAAACCCTTTTTATAACTCCTTTTATTCCACTGGTAGTTTGATTATCTTATTGGTGATGAGCTTGCAAGGCCTTCCTGACATTTTCCTACTGTGCGCCACAATTATTTAATAGATGCTGGAACACTAATGATAAAAAGCCCACAAACCCTTTATTTGTACAAGCTTATCTATCTTTTTCATTTGCAGTCTGAACATGGTTTAATTTTTAAGCATAAACTTAAAAATTTTCCTAAAAATCCCTTTATTTATATAGCACAAGAACAAGAACAATTACACAAGAATTAGTACAATGTCTAGTTTATTGTAGTAAAAAAATACTTTAGTGACGATCGCTCTGCCAAGGAAATTTAGTTTTGACATACTTCATTATAAAGCATGTCAACACTTTATAATACTTTATAAACCTAACGTCCCCATCATTTTTTTTTTTGCCTCTGAGTCATTTTATTTTGAGTATTGGGCTAAATCCTGAAGCCCAAGGCCCAATATTTCTAAAATACATTTAAAAAATAAAGAGCAAAGAAAAAGACAAAGGATCTACTTTATTTATCATTTAACAGAACACTGAGGCTGTGTAAGTCAAGAGCAGATATTTTGTTTTGGTGCAGCAGTTTTGGTTAAAATTAACATTTGACAAAATGAAGAACTATATTTACATTGTATTTAATTTAGAACAGGATCACCAGTACCGTTTGCATGTATGATTCCACTGCAAAGCGGAATGAGTGGGTCTCCTCTCTGCACTGCTGCATCAAGTTCTCTGTAAGTGTGAGGGGCTCACTGCCACTCTCAACTCTCGTTCTAAGTGCAGTACTTGATAGGTATTTTCTTAACCTACATACAAAAGAACCACAGACAACATTAGTCAGTTTTCAACGAAGCTTTTGCAAAAGAAGACACAGCAAACTACTTCTACAAGCTGCTCACCATGTGTTCTGAAAACCTTCAGTTAGAGCTTGTCTTTTATTAGCAGGGAAGGGAGAGATACAAAGGAAAAGCAAGTTTTGTCTCTGCACATGGGTCATCTAGTCCTTTCTCATGAGGGCGATTTCCCACCAGGACGGGGGAACATTCTGTTGTTGGAGATAATCATGCTACAGAGATATTCTGTAAGTGTGGGTCACAAGTTTCAACATAGTGTTGGTTTGCACACAGTAAGCTAATATCCATCCATCCATCCATCCATCCATCCATCCATCCATCCATCCATTTTCTGCCACCTATCCGGGATCGGGTCACGGGGGCAGCAGCTTCAGAAGGGAGGCCAAGACTTCCCTCTCCCCGGCCACTTCTTCCAGCTCTGCCGGGGGAATCCCAAGGCGTTCCCAGGCCAGCAGAGAAACATAGTCCCTCCAACGTGTCCTGGGTCTTCCCCGGGGCCTCCCCCCAGTGGGACGTGCCCGGAACACCTCACCAGGGAGGCGTCCAGGAGGCATCCTAACCAGATGCCCAAGCCACCTCAACTGGCTCCTCTCGATGTGGAGGAGCAGCGGCTCTACTCTGAGTCCCTCCCGGATGACCGAGCTTCTCACCCTATCTCTAAGGGAGCTAAAACCTTTAAATGAAAAACAAAATAGTAATGTAAGAGTGATAACACATAATCATTCTAACAGTACTATCAAGGCCTTTTTTTTAATTTAGTTGCCAAAGTCTAAAATAAACCAGAGAAAGCACTCTTTTGAAAAAAGTTGCTAAAAGGATCTGATACAGCAACAGTGCAATTTGCACTGCTGCAAATTGCTGGCAATTTGCAGCAGTGCTTTGCTTCAAGCTGATGCTATGTTCTGCTTCGCTTTACGGCCGTCACTACTGCAAATTGCCAGGCACATGTTGTTTCGAGACAGTCTGACTCTGTATCACGTAACTGTATATACTGACTGTTATTCAAGTCAACGTTTATTTATATAGCACTTTTGAAACAGCCTCAGGTGACCAAAGTGCTTCACAACAAACATCAGAAAAATAGAAATAAAATTAAATTTAGTATTATTCCATGTGTGCCTAAAATGAATATGTATCCGATCCCTGATTGGGATTAACACCGGATTCTGAAACCACGTGATCAGGCCAATTTTTGATGACGTTATCAGATTGGGACATCACTAATTAGATTTCAGTTATGTTTAAATATTAGTACAGCACACTTACAATCTACTCTTTATAATGGCACTGTGCCATAAATGAAAGCCATTGTCAATAATTTAATTATCATTAACAACCTAAATGTATTGTTAATACTTTTGGTTTAGTTATTATGTAGGTGGATTTGGTATAGTTTTGTACTTCCTGCATAAAAGAAACAAGTGCTGCTGTGTTTGAGTCTAACTTCACGTCTAACTATAGATATTGACAAAAGTGTCATCATTGTTGCTATTGATCAACAAGGATTAACTCTAAGATGCCATTTTATTAATGGTCGATATAAATAAATTAACTGGAATATTTATAAATACCACAAGCATGCTCTTTTTTTCTTATTCTTCTGAATTAAAGTGCCTGATGTATGATTTTGTGTGTGACTCCTCTGGTCCAGGTGATCCACTGCAGTGGCTACCTGAAGATCCGTCAGTACAGCCTGGACATGTCTCCATTTGACGGCTGCTATCAGAACATCGGTCTGGTGGCCGTTGGTCACTCGTTACCACCCAGTGCTGTAACAGAAATCAAACTGCACTGCAACATGTTCATGTTCAGAGCCAGCCTGGACATGAAACTAATCTTCCTTGACTCACGGTGTGCTCTTTCTTCTATGGTGAAGACAATCTGCCTGTACACACTTGGATACATATTAATGTCAATTATTGTGACTAAAGTATAATATTATTATAATTATTAATACTTTAGTAATTAGTAATTATTATATAACTTGTTGATGTGCTGAACTTAGACACATGAGGACATAAAACTGCAATGTAAAAAGTTTGAAGGTGGTTTAACTAGAAAATGAAGGTCCACCTACTGCCTTGAAAATGCAATTTAAGTCAACAAGAAAATTGCATCGGTTTTAACTCAGAAATTAAAGTTCATGAAGTTGGTTTAACAAGAGGCAAGTTGTCTAAACATTGGTTTTTAAATTCACTAATCTTGAATTGTGAGTTTTAACTTAATGCTGCAAATTAAACCAAATAATTATTTCACAATATGCAAGAAAAAACTGCCCTCACCTGAAAAGCATATATTTCTCTATTATGTTCACTCACAATATCAAGTTAAAATAACTACTTATTTTACTTTAGAATAATTCAAATTCTTGTTTCAAATTGCATGAACAAAATTTCATGAATTTTATTAAACATCACAATGAATTAAGCTCAAAAACATTCAGTGTTAACAGGACATTATCCTTAAGCTTTGGAAACTGTCAGTGGCATTAAAGTAAACATTTGCCTTAATAACACACAAAAGCCAGATCAATGTAGCACACTTCCATCTCAATCACGGAGGCACACAAGATACAAAAAACATGCCACTAAGCACACTGGGAAATAGTTCTCACTCCCATCTTTTTCGTCTTTCATTTTTTTAAGTGCTAACCTAAAAACTCTAGTCTATTCAACACTTGGAGGTTTGACAAAATTAATAAAAAGTTAACACAACTTCGTTTACCCTTTATTCTTCAGACTCATACATTTAGGTTCAAAATCTAAAACTCGCTAAATTTATTTGACTTAAAGAGTTGAAGATGGTACACACAACTAAAAGTGGCTCAAATGTTTTACCGTGTATTATCAGAGCTAAATGGTTTGTCTTTTCAGAAGAAGTAACAGCTCCCTTTAATGTGGGTCATTCCATGTAATGAAATCATTCTTGTGTTGTCTTCTTCAGAGTTGCAGAGCTAACAGGCTATGAGCCTCAGGATCTCATAGAGAAGACTCTCTATCATCATGTCCACATCTGTGACTCTTTCCACCTGCGCTATGCACATAATTTGTGTAAGTTAGGATTTTATTCAATTTCTTCTTCTGTAGAGAACAAAATCATTTACAGCTTTAAAATGCTGTTGGATATTACATTACTTTTTATTATACAAGGACATTAAGAAATATATACAATTTTTCATTTAATTGCTGTTTGTTACTAGAAGTAGTTGCTGCGGCACTGCACCAACTGATTATGAGTGTCATGACTTTGTGTATATGTTTGTGTGTCATTTTTAAACATCTCCAGCCAGTTGAGATGCAGAGAGCAAGTTAATACTGTAGTACTAGTTTTATAGCTCATCTATGTTATCTTTGATAGTCTTCGCCATAAATACCCATCAGATCTAATGTACTTTTATTGTGTGTGTTGATCTTCACCACATGGCTGACTCCTTTCCTTCTCCTTGTAGTATTGGTGAAAGGTCAAGTCACAACAAGATACTACCGTTTCTTGGCCAAACAAGGTGGTTGGGTCTGGGTTCAGAGTTATGCAACTATTGTGCACAACAGCCGCTCATCCCGACCTCACTGCATCGTCAGCGTCAACTATGTCCTTACGTAAGTGTTGTCCCAGCTCCTGGAACCATACTTTTTAATGTCTGTTAGAGTCAATTGTGCTATGTTAAGAAGCTGGTGAGATGTTTCCTCGCAAAAGACTTGGTGAAACACTGAGTTGTTTGAGTTTGATCTTTAAAAAAAAGAGTGTTACTCTTTTTACGTGGAGTGTTGCTTTGAATTCAAACTTGATCTGAAACTTTATTGTAGAGATGTTTACATTCAACTTGCACTCTCTGCCTGAGGTTTCTTGATGATGCGCATTCCTTCCTGAATAAGAATGGACCAAAGAAACAGCTGGCAGAGCAAGTTCTAAGAGTGAAATTTAAGACCAGGCTTAAAAAGACCTTAAAGTCTTACTTCAATTTCTAAATTAAATATTGAGTACAGTTTTTTAATAAATAAATTAGTCAGATTAGAAACAGAAATGATAAGTTAAAGAAGCAGCTGTTTGTTGATGCATCACTCAGAATGGTTTGCACTTTGATGCAAACATCAAAGTGCAAACAGTGCTAAGTCTGATACAGACTTAGCACTGTATCAGAGTTCTTTCATTGGTATTTTGGTTAGGTGTGTTGAAAGTTTCATTTGATGTCTTTAAAAATCATTTAGTTGATTCTTAAAACGGTTAAGAATCCAGAACTTGCCTCATGCAGGCAGTATTATGTAAAATTGACTTTTTCTTAGCTTTTGCTTTTTTTTTTGTTTTTTTTCCTTCTTCAAAATTTTTTTTGGGTTTTTGTTTTGTTTTTTTCTTGCAGTTTTGGGAATTCTTTTATTTTCTTTGGCACCCTTTCCCCTTCTTGGTTCGGCTTTTCCTTGCACTTCCCCCCTTTTGCTTTTTCGGCTTGGTGGCGGCGGGATTTGGCGGCCCCTTGTTGGAATTTTGCTTTTCTTGGCTTCTTCTTCCAACTTCTTTTTCGGCGGACGGTTGTTGAAACCTTTTTTAATTTTTTTATGAAGGAACATTGTGATTTGTTTCCTGAAGGTGGAGTGTCGGAAATAAGAGGAACCTAACCCTAACCCTGGAAAATATATAACACTGCCCCTTTAAATGACTGTCAGTGAGAAAGTATTGATGATAAGCAAGGAAATTAAATATTTCTTTTTATTGCAGATGTGAAACTATATAAGTAAACTGCACAAGCAGTATGTGTGAACATAGTGGGTGTAAGATGTCGGATATACCCACAGAGTAGACAGGGATGGCTGAGATTACTGTGTACTGTCATTCAATGATTGAGAAGATAATGAGTAAATGTAATGAATTTATGCAAACCCTTGCTGAGAACCAATAAGATAATTTTAAAGAATTACATGCATTCTGCAAGCAAGTACTTAGCAAAAACATGGCAAAAGTTTTAAACTCATTTCTGTTCATGTTGTTTTCATTGCTCCTGCTGAAGATTAAAGCAAACTTGAAACAGAGAAAATTGCAGATATAACTGCAGATATTCTTCTGTTACCTCAAAGTGCAGCCTCTGTTACAGAGTTTGCTGAACATGCTTATGTGTTGGCTTTGACATTAGTGGGAGCTCTCCTGTGGCATATTCTCCTGGCAGCTCAGTTGTAAATATGGGGGCAGAAGCTGAAGACTGTCTGCAGATGGAGGCTGCTTTTATCTAGCAGTAGCAGTTCAGTTGTAATGTGTTTTCATGCAGATTCAAAAATTAACCAGCAATCTTTTTCTACATAGTCCATACTGCTATATGTGGAAGAGATATTTTTCTGTACTGTTACTTCTTTCTTTTATCCCCATTCCAATGAGCATATTTCACAGATGTACAAGGGAACACAAGGACAAATAAAACCCATAAAACCCTCCAGTAAGCAGCATGGCTGGCTGCATTCAGAGGTGGAGAACAGCTTGGCACATGTTTTCTCCACCTCATACAATAAATTCCAACAGCTTTGTGTTGATAGCCTTCTAATTAATAGGTTGTAAAGTTGATGAGTGTTTATGGGCTCCAACTTACTGTACCATGAGTGAATCCTTATTTTCCTCCTCTCAATGTTCTTACTATTTCTCTAAACTGAACTGAAAATGAAGCATTTTTCTATCAGTGTTTCTCATTTCTCTCTTTGCATAACACATAGAAGAAAAGATAAAGCAGTGCAGTAGATAGTGATATCTAGAGCTAATTTGCACAGTAGCTTAAGAGTATGCAGTGTTCGATAACGCAGGGGATGGAGGCACTTCACCTGCATGTGAACTCCTGTTGTGTGTTTAGCCCTGATAGCCTCCACTCTCATGCCCCAGGTTTGGAGATCTTCCACAGCCACCATTTCTCTCACAGTCAAATGGAGAGACTTTATGTCAAGCTTAGTAGAATAGGTTATTGTTATGTTATGCCTTTTGGTCTTCCTAAAGTAATATTGGCTCCATTACAGCTACTTCAGAAAAGCTGCTAGAATGCTGTTTACAAACAGGAAGACAGCTTCCTGTCTTCCTGTTTGTCTCTGCATTGGTTGCCTGTCAGTTTTAGAATTTAGAATATATTTTAAGGTGCCCTTACTGATATCAAATATGTATATATATATATATATATATATATATATATATATATATATATATATATATATATATATATATAAATTCCCTTCTGTGGGTGGTCTGTTTCATCCTCTGAGCTCGGGTCAGAGGTGAAGTTCATAGCTGGAGAGGCACCAACTTAATTATTTACAAATCTAGACCCCCTGTATGTTATTGTTTACATAAGGAAATTTCGCGCATGCGTACAATGCTGGAGGGCAAAAAGACTATTCTTTAACATGTGATGCTCAGCCGCGCCGCCGCCGCAGAATAATTCCGTTATCTCAATAAAACTTAGACATGTAGATATTATTAATTTCGTGCTGTGCTTAACAGCAAAGGGAGAAACCGTTAAAGTACAACTCAAAACCACGTCTTTCTTGCTCTCTCTATCAGCACAGCTACTGTATGGCTAGCTCTGTTACTGTCTCTTACTCTGCAGTTGTGGAGTCACAATGTATGGGATCATGAGCGCCCCCAGCGATGAGGCACGAGAACTGCCTGCCTCACCTCGAATCTGTTCTCTGCCGTTTCTGATCGCTCCTCAGCACACGAAACACGTTACACACAGTTAGTGACAATAAAAACAGTACATTAAAGACATAAGCTAAATTATGGAAAATCAGTTCATACGTTAAATGTTTTTAACCATTTTATTGGTGGCGTACAGACAGGAGGAGCATGCTCTCATAGAAAAGCAACCGGTGCAGTTAGTGAGAGGTTGCGCAATCCCAGGTGAGGCTCAGCTCACTGCTGCCTCACCGGCTTCGCTTCTGAGCATTTGAATGCGAAAATGCGAAAATTCAGTGATTTTGAAGGAAAAAAAATCAGATTTGGTTAAATGAAATAGAAAATAGGTACTTTATTGTTCAAACCACAAGGTAAAAATATCTTTATAAATGATTTTATTATTATTATATACTATTTTTCCATGATGACAGGTGAGGCTCTGCCTCACCTGCCTCCCCTGACTGCACGTCACTGATTTTGAAAGTTTGTTCTCTGACAAATAATTAAACAGTCTATGATTTTTATGGTAGTTTTATTTTAAAAGTGAGAGATGGGATATCAAGAAGACACTCTAGAAAATTAAATGATATTTAAATAAAAAATAATTTGCATTTCATTGAGTGAAATAGGTATTTCATCCCCTAACAACAATGACTAACATTGGTTGCCACAGACCACTGACACACCCTAATCTCAGTGAAGTCGTTATCTGGATTAGAGGCACCTGTTCCTAATTGTCACCTGCATAAAAGGTCACCTGCCAACAGACTCAGTGACATGCCAACATCTCCACCATGGGCAAGACTAAAGAGCTGTCTAAAGATGTCAGGGACAAAATTGTTGACCTACACAAGACTGGAATGGGTTACTAAGCCATAAGTAAGAAGCTGGATGAGAAGGTGACAACTGTTGGTGCAATTATTTGGAAGTGTAAGAAGTACATTACTGTTAATTAACCTAGGCCTGGAGCCTCATGCAAGATGTCGCCTCATGGAATCTTATTGATCTTGAGAAAGTTGAAAGATCAGCCATTCAGGAGGAGCTGGTTAATGATCTCAAGGCAGCTGGGACCACAGCCTCCAAAAAAACCACTGGCAAAGACCACAGCCTGCAGTGCATGCAAGGGTCCTTTGCTCAAGAAGGCTCCCATCCAGGCCTGCCTCCAGTTTGCCAATGAACATATTAATGACTCTGTGAGAGACTGGAAGAAGGTCCTCTGTGTAACAGTTGTTAAAAGGGTAAACGACGTCGCACTGGACTCAGGATCTGCACCAGTTTATTCCTAAAAGACACAGTGTGGGACACACTGAACCAGTGGGTGCGGCATACAAACAGTTCCCAGCAGCGCAGTTAGGCAGCTTCTTTAATACATATATATCAGTGAGGTGCAAAGCTGGTGAGGCACTGACTTAATCATAATCATATATACAAATGTAGACCACCTGCATGTTATTTACATAAGGAAATTTCTTATTTTGTGCATACAGAAAATGCTGGAGGTCAAAAAGACAATTCTTTTACATACCATGCATGGCCGCACTGCCGCGGTAGAATAATTCCGTTAACAATGAAACTTGGAAATTTAGGTATAATTAATTTCGTGTTATGCTCCACAGCAAAGGGAAAAGTACAACTCAAAACCACGTCTTTCTTGCTCTCTGAATTGGCCAGGCTGCACGAACTCGTTGCCATAGCAACTAGTGATGGGTAGATGAGGCGTCATGTATCGTTTCAACACATAGCAAAACTGTCGATTCGGTGTGTGTCACTCAATACTGACATCTGCTGGACATTAAAAATTCCTACAGGCAACGTAGTGATTTGATGATATAGTCTATACAATAAAATTTAAGTCTTCGTATTTTATTGAATATTATATATTGTATTATGTCATATCTTCAGTTAAATTTGAAATATATTTGATATTCAGTCAATAAAAAATGTACCATGTACACATGTACCATAAAGTGAACATTTTAGTAAATGTGTTTAGAAAGAGGATGCTTGTGGACTGTTTTTTCCCCCCACAGATTTTTATTTAAAAAAAAAAAAAGAAAAAGTTTTTACAACATTTTGAAATTTAGCCTTTTACGGTTTTTTGACAAAACTTCTGCTGCAGAAAAAAAATGAAGTAAACACTACATTTACAGCGAATCTTTGTTTTTCTTGGGAGTTACGTTCCGAAAATAACCCATGATAGGCGAAATCCATGAAGTAGTTACCTTTAGTTTTTACAGTTATTACACAGCATAAATAAATACTCTACATTGAAACCAAAGAACAAAACCTGTTTTCAGATCAGCGGATGTGCATGTTCATCAATCGGGCCTTAATGTGATCCAGAGTCATGTCTTTACAGCGTCTCCTCCAACCTGCCCCGCGAGATTCACAACTGTATCTACGGCAGAGCGATGGATCTCGTCATGCGAGCCTCCGGTCGGGTTTTGCGCTGCCTCTGTCCACAGTTTTTTTTTCCAGTTGGCATTCAAAGTTTCAGTTTCCATCTGCTGAATGGCCAATCTGTATTAAATACCGTACCGTTATTGGCACTCAGGTAGAGAAGAAGCGCGGAGACTGTTTTTTACCAATCATACGGTCAATCAGGATGCAGAACACTGTGAAAAAATACAACACAAAAAAATCTGCGAAGCAGCGATACCGTGAAAGGTGAACCGCATTATAGCGTGGGATCACTGTATATGAAATAATTTATAAAAAGCAACTGAGTAATTTGTAGAATATCTGAGTTTATCTAGGTGTATCTGGGACTTCATTCTCATGACTGGCCTCATACTGCCTCAACATTGACAAGGTAGATTTATTTAAATAAGACGGTTTAGTCAAACATATGCGACACTTAACCTGCAGAACATAACATTAAAGTAAACTAAGAGTCAATTTCAGCTTAATTTGGATTCTTATAGATCAAGTAGAAACTGACAAGAACCGGATGAAACAACAAAAATGAAAACACATTTATTTTCCAATATAAGATCAAAATGGTCCCGCACTGCGCAAACCTTTCCTTTGAGGCTGCTCCATAGTTGACGCTGTAAAAGATCAAGAATTCATTTGGCAAATGCTTTTGACAGATTCGCTTCCTTATAAACACAGTTTGGCGCGTCATTTCGATACAGTTCCTGTATCGGTCACGTGACTTGCTGAAACCAATACGCGCACCGACACGGGTTTTGGTCTATGGCCTTGACACATGCGCCGACGCATCGGTGTTGCCGGACCCATCACTAATAGCAACTGACAACGCCCCTAAAAAACACTGAAATATTTCCCACACAAAGAGCAGAACATTCATTTTGTTGCAGTGGTATGGTTTTAGGCTTAATGTTTATTTTGCGATTATTAATAAGTGATTGCTGTGGTAAGAGGAGAAAACTATAAATATATCGCTCCACTTCACTTTACTGTATGGCTAGCTCGTTGTTGTCTCTTACTCTGCAGTTGTGGAGTCATAAAGCAGGGCTTAAAGTAAAAAAAAATCCTGAGCCTAAAACTTATAGTTATGATAGAAATTAACTATAGCGTTGCTATTGCCACAGTTTAATAAAAAGTGTCTTTGAATAGTGCAAACAATTGCTTCTAACAATACAATTAACAAGCTAAACACTCAAACTTAAATAAGACTTCAGTACATTTCAACTCAAAACAAAATGTAAAATGTCTGTGGCCTAAAGGTTTGCCTTACAGGCAAAAATCCCTCAACATTAAATAAGAGTCCTTTCAGTCAATGTTTTAGCAAGTAATTTAGAACATGCAACATTACCAACTAAATCAGTTTCTCAACCTTTTTGGGCCAGCGCCCCCCAGCCTTTATCCAGGTCCCTCACCGCCCCCCAACAAAGAATTTGTAGGCTACTTTGCACTGACTATTATTTTATTATTAATATTACTATCACAATTGTAGATGTTTTGATTTTTATGCTTGTTTCTGTATTTATCATCAAGATAATTTCCCAGAGAACAAAAAAGCCATGGGAATAGAAATAATTTTCACAGGCGTCTATGAAAAATTTAATGAACATTCAACTTAAAATTTGTAGGCCAGCAGCAGCCAATCAGAGTGGAAAAAATATTCTTGTTCTTTGTCATTTTCTAGTTGTTAAACATTCCACAAAATGACAGATAAAAGATGTACAGCAATGCCAGTTTAAACTTTGATCTATTTGCAAAAAAAAAAACTGAGCTCTGCAGTATTAAAACATGGATAGAACTGTAACTACATTAATCATAGCTCTTCTTCTCTTCAGTGTTTCTGTCAGTTTCTGGTGGTGCAGCTCTGTGCTGCCTTCAGAAGAATGGGACATCAGAGTATCATTCATAAAATTTCACCCACATGGCATTTACTGTGCAAACCAGAGCTTT
>NW_006800364.1:441018-442551 GCF_000485575.1 Poecilia formosa
TCAGTGCAAACTTTGTATTTTTCAATTATGTGATTCTGACTCCACAGCTGTCCCTCAGTTGGTTGGCAAAACCTTTGTCCTGCTGACTTACACATAGCAGATGAGATATGATGTGTCTTTAATAAAGCAAATATTAAAGACCCAAAACTTTTTTTTGGTCTGGTTGGGGAAATTGGTGAGTAGAGTGGCCATCAATATTACTGGATTCTATAAAATGTGGCTTAAAGCTGAGATGCATGTTTGGATATGTAAAAGCTAGCATAACTAACCTACTCTCCACTTTCTTTATATTATATTTTCTTAATTACAGTTTTTTACTGACTTGTGAAATGTGATCCCTTTTGACCTTGTTATCTTGCTCTCGTAGTGTTGACAATTAATATCAAAACTCTGCGTCCCTTTTTCAGATTCTTTGCTGGATTTTGTCATTTCCCTGACCACCAATATTTCTGACTCAATGTAAAGCAATAGCGCATTTGGCGCACTGCAACGGTGCGCACAGCAAGTCACATGATGTCCAATCCACCAGATCACTGAGCGGACTTACCATTTACGTTTTACAAAGGAATTTTATAAAGCATTACCTGGCTGTTAATGCTTTGAATACAATGTGCAGCTGCTGCTGAGTTAAATAGATATAGGCACATCAAGAAAAAAGGGGAAGAAAATATTGATGGGGACTGTCCCCTTCATGCCAGAGTTGGTGGGGACATGTCCACACCAGTCCTTCAGGAAGTTACGCTTATGACTCAGCAACATGTGGTCAGATGAGATCAAGATTGAGCTCTTTGGCTTCAACTCAACTCACTGTGTTTGGAGGAAGAAAAATACAGAATATGACCCTAAGAACACCAACCGCACCGTAAAGCATGGTGGTGTAAGTATTATGGTTTGGGGGTGTTTTCTTCTAAGAGCACAGGCCAGTTTCACCACATCAACAGAAAGATGAACGGGGCCATGTATCACAAAATCCTGGGTGACAACCCCCTTGCCTCTGCCAGTGCACTGAAAATAGGTTGTGGATAAGTCTTCCAGTATGACATACCAAGGATACAAAGAAGTAGCTCCATAAGAAGCATGTCATGTTCATGGAATGACATAGCCAGTCTTCTGACCTCAATCCAATTGAAAATCTATGTTGAGAGCTGAAACTTCATGTTTATAAATGCATGCCTAAAAACCTTAAGGATTTGGAGATGATCTGCAGAGAGGAGTGGGCCAAAATTACTCCTGAAGTGTGTGCACACCTTATTAACCCTTATTAACACCTTGGTTTTTCCACCAAGTATTGGCACAAGAATGCTTAGGTGGACTCAAACGCAACCTGACCAGACGAAGACCAAACAAAAGATTTCAAAAGACTGACAAGTTTGGTCAGCGGACTAACCACATCTGATTTTTTTCTGTTTATTTATTTATTTATTTATTCATTATTTTTTATTTTTGCAAAACCCCCGATTAAAACCACACATTCCCAAAAATTGATGTAGAGTTCTTTTTGTCTGAGGGACGGAATTATTATTATTATTATTA
>NW_006800364.1:444501-445295 GCF_000485575.1 Poecilia formosa
TGAT
The DNA here is from genome assembly GCF_000485575.1 of Poecilia formosa. Classification (NCBI taxonomy): domain Eukaryota; kingdom Metazoa; phylum Chordata; class Actinopteri; order Cyprinodontiformes; family Poeciliidae; genus Poecilia; species Poecilia formosa. The sequence goes on from NW_006800364.1 coordinate 444,506, forward strand.
TGTCTACACACCTTTATCACCTTAAAAATAATCAAACCTGACCTGTTTGGAGTTAATCCAAACTGCTTTTTCTTTTCCATTGAGAATGAAATTACTGTGCAGATGCATTTCATGCACTTTGGCGCACAGACCAATGCAATACATCTTTATGAGACAAAAACTGAGGAAAATTATTTACTGTCGATTAAGGTTTTCACATTGTTTTATTTTTATTTTCTTTGTTCTGTGCGCGTATTAGGTTATTGTCTGCGGATAATTGGGTTCAGTTTTATTGTTTACGTTTAAACAATAAAATATTAAATCATGAAAAAACATCGGGTTTGATGCTTCGTGGTCTAAATAACACTGAATGTAGTCAGATTTCAGTGTATTTAGGTGAGTTTTGACGCATTTTAGTTTGTTATTTTTCACAGAAAAAGTTTGCGTAGCTGCCACACATAGTCACGACAGGTCAAAAGTTAATGTTTTTACGCAAATTTTCACGCCACGTTCATTTTTATACATGCCGACTTGTGAGTAAAATGTGGCGCCGCACATTTTTTGTGTGTACGCCACTTTATACATGAGACCCCAGGTGTGTGGCAATAAAACCAATCACGATTGTTTGCTTTTAAAGCAATTGATGGCACATTTCGACGCACCCACCTGGGAGATGCATTTTTTTCATTCGGATTGAACGATTTTCTGAAACAAATTCTGTGAAGAAAACACACTTTTGTGACTTAAAATAAACTCGTCAGCCGAAAGTGCTGTGTTTGTTAAAGGTTACACTTTCTGTTTGTTTAGATAA
>NW_006800364.1:447263-447789 GCF_000485575.1 Poecilia formosa
CGAAAATAAAGATATCCAAACTTGCAAATGCCTGTTTGAACAGCAGAGCATTCAGCTGGGATGTAAAGATAGACAGCGTGTCAGAGAGTACTTTGAGTGGGTATATGGAAGTTTATTGTAAATAGAGAAATCATGTGCATAAGTTGTACATTTACAGAATAAAAATGCTTTTTGTCCATAAAGGCAAATTCACAAAGCGGGCATGGCTCAACTGAAGGATGACTGCAGTTGCACTGGTACCGCATGGCTCCTTCTTTAAGTTTTGCTCAGAGCTCCAGCATGATCAGTCCAGGCAATCTAAACTTAAATAAACTATCATCAACATTTCCCAGCAGATCAATATGATCTCTGTACACATTCTCCCTCTGAATCCTTCCACTGGTGATCTTCTCCATCAGAGCACAAGTATGCGGCACACCTTGGCGCAGCTACTTCTATACGTGTGATTGTCTACACACCTTTATCACCTTAAAAATAATCAAACCTGACCTGTTTGGAGTTAATCCAAACTGCTTTTTCTTTTCCA
>NW_006800364.1:448431-456583 GCF_000485575.1 Poecilia formosa
TCTGTGAAGAAAACACACTTTTGTGACTTAAAATAAACTCGTCAGCCGAAAGTGCTGTGTTTGTTAAAGGTTACACTTTCTGTTTGTTTAGATAAGTCACAATCCGTTCAGGAGACACTTTTTAAACTCTTCTTACAAAATGAGTGAGTTCAGATCATCAATAGTTGCAACTTAACACAAATTTACCAAACAAAACGTTCTTCTCTTGCGCAAACTCAACGAATGTCTGACTATCAGTTTTATTAAGATTCCTAATTTCTGACAATATGCTTCAGGGACAAATTTGTAAACTTGCAACACAGTTTTCTTAAGAGTTTCATAATCTAAACTCTGCTCAATAGACAAGCTTGAACACACTTCTTGGGCCTTTCCAACAAGCTTACACTGTAGCAAAAGGGACCACAATTCCTTTGACCAGCTCAAAGCAGCGGCTACGCACTCAAATACGCCAAAATAAGAGCCTACCTCAGACTTACGAAATGGCGGGACCAATGTGATGTGCTTACTAATGTCAAAAGTGACAAAAACAGAAGAATCTGTGCTTGGTGGTTTTGGTGAAACTGCATGTGAACTTTTTTGGAGCTCAGGAGCTCTGATTCGAAGATGCATGGCTTCCACTTGCTGCTCCTTGCGGTTCTCCACCTCCCTGATGTGGAGTATGAGACGTAGATCCTCAGATGACATACCTTCAAGAGGTTTAGAGTCATGGTTGATCTGTAGCTGCGTCAACATCCGTGCTGAGTGCGGCGTCTCCGACTTCCTTGACTGCAGCTATTTGCAGCTCCTGGCATGAACCTGTGGCTGGCTGAATTTCTCTATTATATTGGCCAATAATTTTAATTTTACCAACTTGTCCCTGAAGGAACCTGGGGCAATTTTGTTTAGAATTAAACAAACTTTGACTCCTATCCGTTAGTATTTCATTCTATTGGATGTTTGATTTGAATATTGCCAAGAACAAATGAAGCAATTTGTCCAAGCAGAATAAACATAGAAAAACAGGTGGAGAACAACTTAAAAATAGTTATTCTCTTTTTTCTGTCTATGTCAGCTTAACATCACACTCAAACCCGTTGCCACGACAACCAACAAACAACAGTTCCAAGAGTGCACAGCAAAGATTAGGTTCAAGTGTATCAGAAACGTGAAAAACACAAAAACATTTACCACACAAAACACCAAAACATTCGGTCCGTTACAGTTGTAATGGACCGCTAAATCATTGTTGTGTTCCAGGACTTTTCAAATGGAGATGTTGCAAATCTTTGAATAGTTTTGACTTGTACATGAATTAGTGTTTGTGTGGAGAGATATTGAAACGAAAAGGTGACATGGCATGTAGAATGAATCACTATTTTTCTCAAGTAATGCTCATCCAGGTTCTTTTGTTGCCTCAAACCATCCTGGATGGGATTAACACTTAGGCAATAAGTCAATTCCCATTTCCCAGTAGTGAGATGTCTAAGCTTTCCCTGTGCCTGATTATCCAGACACAGATCTTAATCTCCCTATGTATTTTATAGGACAACTTTTCCACTGTGGATTGTTTGCTAAAGGCCTTGCTCCAATCCTTCTGGTAAAACAAGTTTCCCCAACAGCAGCTACAGCCTTCTTAACACATCCCAGTTCTTCCCAGCAGTTATGCTCATACAGACACAAAAACGCAGCACTTCACATGCTGCGTTTTTAAGCTCCATGATTAGGCTTTAATTTCCAACAGATGGTGAGATTTTCTTCACCTAAATGAAAACGCACAGGTATACAAGAACTGTTGGTGACCTTTAATAAACAGCCATGGTGTTGGGAAATCTCTTTGTGTATGTAGTTACTGACCAAAACATTTGTGCTTTTTTTGTTAGGGAAGCAGAATATAAAGGTCTTCAGTTTTCTCTAGATCAGGTTACATCCAAGGCCTCCTTGCCGTTCGGCACCAATAGTGTCACCAACAGCCTTCCAGAGAACTGCAAAACTCTCAAAAGCAGAGTGATCCGGCTCAAGACCAAATCTAGACTTTCACCATACACTCAGGTGAGATTTCTGTGTTTTGTTGCAATACCATTCAGATTACAGGTTACAGGTTGTGCTGCAAATGAGTGAACTGGGGTCACTGCAATAAAACTGTTTCTGAAAGCAGATAGACCACATTTTATGTAAATGAAAATGACTTATTCAATCCTAAGAATACTTACAATTCTGGTCAGTGGATTACACACAACCATCGTGGGCATGACATTAATATTGTTTTTAACAATTTAAAGAAATTCATACAATCCATACAAGGTCAATATTGTACATAGAGACTCAGATATATACAGATATATATGAAAATTTAAATTTAAAAAAGGAGATGCTGAGAGTTCTAGAACAGGGGTCCTCAAATCCCAGCTTTGAGGGTCAGTGTCCTGCAACTTTTAGATGTGTGCCTGGTTCAACACAGTTCAACAGTGACGTGCACAGACATATTGAGGCACAGGTTTTCAAGTTTTAAAAAAAGGGCATCAGCAAATTGTTGATTGCACTTCTTGCACAATTTTCTAAATCTTACTTCCAATTTATATAAACTCATTCAAGAAAATAAATACTTTTGTCTTTGAAGTTATCTTCCAATAAAAACCAAGTGAACGGTGAGCACAATTTGAAACTGAATATCAGAAGCCTATACCACCATTCCTAGGCTTCCGGTACAGCCCATGTTCCCCTTTCAACCATCCACCAGACAAATTTAACTACATCCATCCACCACTTCTTCACCCAGATCATGCTGTCACTCTACTTCACCACAGATCTCCACAGCCTTAAAAAACACCTGAGTCGGACATCTGCAACATTATACCAACATTATGCAAATGCATTACTGTCCTCCACACAGACACTCTGGTCAAATGCTTTCCTATAATTTCACATTGCCTAACTCCATCCCTTATATCTGGTCATGTCACAATCCAACTTCCTTCTTCTGTCATTACAATAAACAGTATGTGAATTTGCCCAATGTCCATCTACTCCACTGGTCCACGTTGTTTATCTCAAAACAACATCATCTGAAAGCGACTCTGCTCAACACTCGTTCCCTCAACAATAAAGGTCACATTCATTTATAACTGGTAATATTCTTGACTTTCTCTGTCTCCCTGAAGCATGACACTAACCCCTGGATTATTTCTCTTTAAACCAGACCACACCTCTGGCTTTACATACCGTATTTTTCGCACTATAAGGCACACCTAAAAACCTTCAGTTTCCTCAAAAGCCGGCAGTGCACCTTATAATCCAGTGCGCCTTATATATGGACTAATATTGAGTCACAACAGGTTTAGCAACTACGGTAAGCTGCCGCCGACATTCATTTTCGCCCGTAGAAGAAGCGCGCAGTGCATGCTGGAATAGTTGTCAGAACGCTGGTTTGTAATCTATTAATAAAGTTTGACTGACCTATCTACCTACCGACCGTCTATAATCAGGTCGTCTGCAGGTCATTTAGCACCACATTTTCCACAAACATGCTGTGCGCGAATGGAGAAGGGTGACCATCGTCCGGCCACGCCCCGGCCCAGTCTCGGAAGGCTCTCCTCGCTGACCGGAGTCGGACTGTTTTGTTGACATTCCCTATAGTGCAGCTCCATCTAGTGGATGCATAATGTAACTTCAGCCTCTACTGTAGCGTCTATTCTATGCGCCTTATAATGCGTGTGTGTGCATTATAATTGTGCATTATAAAAGTGCATTATAATGTTATAATGCCTTATATATGAAAAAAGTTTTAAAATAGGCCATTCATTGAAGGTGTGCCTTATAATCCGGTGCGCCTTATAGTGCGGAAAATACGGTACATTGAAAAAGCTTTGGAGCATGGAGGTGGTGTTATAGCTGTACATAGAAAGGACATTAAAACAACATTCTTGATGTTCCTTCATTTAAACATATTGCTTTATTGCTAGTCATTACAGTCATTTATCAATTCCCACTTCACCTACTACTCAAACCTTACATACTCTGGTCCATCTAACCCCAAGGCGCCACTGTAAATAAACACTTTTAATCCCAGTGATGACATCTCCAACTCCGTTACAGCAGATTACAGTAATCACACTACCACCACCTTTGCCTCAATCTCCCCACATGATCCCTTCGTTGCAGTACTGGTCTCTCCTGTTACCTCTGTTGAGATGTCCAAGCTCATAGCAGGGATGTAAAGCTTCACTTGTACTTTAAACACCATCTCATCCTGTACATGCTCCTCCTCAGTTACATTACCCATTGTCAAACTCCCTCAAACTAAACTGCTTACACAGCTGTACATTACAAAACCTAAAATGATTACATTTAAGACATGATGATTGTATGTAAACTTCTGACCATAACTTCCAAATTTTTTTTTAAATATTTGGGTATTATGGGTGTTTTGTAGAAAAACTATTGTCTCTTCCTCTTTCAAAAGATTCCCTTTTTCTTTGAGAGTTATCTGTTATCTGTCCTTGGATTCTAAGATCATAAATGTATCCTTCTTTTGTGTCTGTTACAGAAATGTAAAAAAGTTATTTCTCCTAAACTGCAATTTAAGTTGGTTCCAGCTCACTATTCAGACCTCACCTTCATCTTACCTACAATGTGGGATTGCACATGCAATTTCTTTGATTTGTGCAAAGCTGACTCCTTTGTGAGTTCTAGTTAAGCCAGTAGGTTAAGGACTACAAAAGTAGTTCTTGGCAAAAAGCCTCTTCAGTTTCTCCAGGCAGCAGGACAGAAAGCTGACCATTAACAGCCAAGTGTTTAGCTTGACACATAAACCTTTCAGCAATTGGCTTGCTGTGGTGGATGGGTGCCAAACACTAAAAAAGTCTGGCATGTTGCAGTGGATCTGATTGGGTTTTCTAACCTATAGCTTATTGATGTATTTGCTAATTGCTTTTACAAAAAACTCAAACAGGATTTTTATTTTTATTTTTTTGCATATGTTAAAACTTGTTTGCTGTCCACAGTAACATTCAAAGGAATTCCTACATTTTGAAATAAAATCCTGAAACCCAACAGTTTTATTTGCGAAGTTTCTTAACATATTTCTTCTTGCACTTTGTCTCCGTGTTGCAGTATCCTAGCTTCAACACAGAGTCTGACCTAGACAGTCCATGGGGAAGCAGTCCTCTCACAGACTCAGCTTCGCCTCAGCTGAGTGAACACATGGAAGCCTCTTACGGCTACAGAAACTTATCTGATCCACAGAGTCTCTGCTGCAGTTTATCTGAAGAGCAGCACCACACCACCAGTGATATCCACACACACATCCACGCACACGGTCAAGGGCAGAGCTGTGAGAGGGGTCGATGTATTGCAGGTCGATATTTTCTTGGAGCTCCACCAAACAGCAGGGATACATGGTTCAGCACAGCCCGGTCCTTTATACCGCTGAGTAAAAGGTACTTGGACAATCATGATGGATACAATAGCAGTTTGGCAAGCATCTCAGCAATCCAGAGCAAGCAAGGTAAGGACTCACAACATGGCTAAATATGCCCTACGTGAGCAAAAGTATAGACATAGTATGACCAAAACTAGAAAGGAGGCTCTTGTGTCAACTGCAGTAATATTGATTCAAGTTAATTCTTCTGACTGTTGTGTTTTTATTCTTTCTCTTTCTGCAGGCCGACCCCACTGGGAGGAAGACAGCATAGTCAGCTCTCCAGGTGGAGGCTCAGTCAGTGACTCAGGAGATCTGTATCAAGCAGATCACCACTCCTGCAGCCCAGAGGAGCCCAGTAAGATTGATACTCTGCTAAGGGCCACACAGCAGATGATCAAGGAAGAAGAGAATCGAATGCAGTTACGCAAGAGCTTTGAAAATACACCTCCAGGCATTGTCAATGGGCTTCACAGAGGTGCTGCTTCAGGTTTTACTTCAGAGTACACTCAACGGTCCTTACAAACTATGGTGTGCCGAAGTTTTAGCCAAGTAATAAGCCCTGCTTCTAGTCCTACCCCTCTATCCAGATTTAGCAGTCCTAGTGCTGAGTGTTCGCACAGGCCCAAAGACTACCACCAGACTGACATGAATCCTCTTCCTTTGCAGTTACACAACCCATTTGGTCGGTTGGGTGCCCACACAGCTTTACCTACACCAGCACCTGCACTCTACCCCTCTCACAGTCACCCACGATCATATGTGGACAGACATCCTTCATATTCCTTGACAGGCTACACTCTGGAGCACCTGTATGACCCTGAGAACCTGCGGGGCTACTGTACCTCTGCTAGCACTGACCACTACAATCACTTCCTTGTACCAGGAGAACAAAATCCTGGACATAAAGGGCAGTCATTCATTCTCACCAACAGTAGCATTAGCTCCCACAAAGGGACTAGAGTCACATAGCTTGTACAAGCTGGCTATCTGGCATGGGCCTGCTATTTACAGTTTGCATTCATTTTGACTCTGCAAGGAAGCAACAATTCAGGCAATGACTATAAAGGGAATTAATATATTTCTGAGTGTGTGAAAAATATTCACAAGATGAAATAACAAAATCATAGTAGAATACTATAACTATAACAGATCATGTATTGCCTGAAGTCTTGCCTGAAGTCTTAACAGATCATTTTATTTCATTCTGTCGTTGTGTCCTTGGGCAATACACTTCACCTGCATTGCCTGCTGGTGCTGGTCTGAGGTTCCGGTGGCAGCCTCACCATTGTCAGACTGCCCCAAAGCAGCTGTGGCTACTATCTAGAAGCTTGCCACCTCAGTGTGTGAATGTGTGTGTGAGTGGATGAATGACTAAATGTAGTGTGAAGCTCTTTGGAGTCCTCTGGATTTGACAAGGCACTGTACAAGTACAAGCCATTTACAATTCCATCCAAGTTTATGTCTTTCATTTTTTCTGTTTTAAGACCGAAAGAAAGGATCATCGGACCTGACTACAACACATTGATTAAGCCCACCCTAAAATATGACGAGCCAGTTAGAGAGTATCTAACAGTAGTAGAGTCAAGGAGTTTTTCATTCAGGTCAGCCTGTATCATTATCAGATTGGATGAAGTAGCTGTTGGTGGGAAGTCATCTAGGAACTGAAAAACTGCAAGTGTGTTAATGAAAGAGCTGACTTCCTGCGCTGTGACATTTCTAACATTTGGGAAAATAAAATTGTAGTCTGGTTACTGTTCCTGTTTATCCTGCAAGCAATTCATTTTAGAAAGTGTTCATCTTGCATGTGTGATTTTCTTGTCAAACAGATAATGGTGTAAAAAATCTGAGTTCTGTTGATGTGGTCAATTCATTTGATAGAGAAAATTAGAATAAAACAAATGGAACTGGAGTCCCTTGTTTTTAGACAGCATTTGCCTACACCTGTTTAGTCACAATGAGCTTTCTAAAATTTTGTACTGCAACAATTAGAGATATGTAAAGTTATCAATCTCTGCTTTGGTTCAAGTTGATCCTGTCAACTTTAACCTCACAAACTGATATGCATAACAATTTTCTGCACTTTCTCACTCATCTTTGAGGAAGAGGGTAAGCAAAGGGACAGATACACTCATGACAGCCATAATACAAATTAAACATGACCTGACATTGAGATCTGCTCATACTGAAAGAATAACTGGATATTTATACTAAAGATAGATGTTGATAATCGAAAGAGGCCTAAAGAAGATTGGGTCAATGTGAGGAGATGCCAGGCCAAGCAGCTCAAATAACAGGGTTACAATGATGGATCGCAGAAGCAACTGTTAATAAACTTGGATTCAAGTGTCAAGATTACCTTTTCTGACAGCTTCTAAATGAACCTATATTCTATATTTATACAAGTGTGTGTTTTTTATTTGGATTGCCAAACCCATTTCATTACTTAATGTTATTTATAGTGTTACTATAAATATGCTTTGAAGAGAAAATCCCTTCATGTGTACTTACACGATCATATGTGCAAAAACTGTGTTTATTGAATAAATATTTCCACATACATTTGAAAAATGAGTTTGAAATGAATGCAGTCAGATTCAATTTAACAGATTGTTCAATGAGTGTATTTTGACAGATTCTAAAAAATATTAAACCCTTTTTGCAGGGATGACTTGTGCTTCTTTTTCTATCTGTTGCTTTTATTAGGTTTCTTGGTCCTGCAATGTCTAAAACTTCGACATCTGTACTAAAATCTGA
>NW_006800364.1:457887-461919 GCF_000485575.1 Poecilia formosa
GTCTCTTTGATGGGAGCAAGCCTTTTTCAAGTTTGGGCAGAAGCCGAGGTGTTTGAAGAGGCCAAAAAACTTGACTATTATTTTTTTTAATTTAACAAAAACAATGTTTTTAACTTTGATGAGTTGTGGGATGACAGTGGTGACACAGATAAGAGTTTGTCACTCCATTTCTGCAACAATCAGACAGAGCAGTTCAAATCCCGCTCTGTCCGCCTGTGTCATTGTGTCCTTGGGCAAGACACTTCACCCACCTTGCCAGCTGTGGCTACTATCCAGTAGCTTGCCACCATCAGTGTGTGAATGTGTGTGTGAATGGGTGAATAACTGAATGTGGTTTGAAGGGCTTTGGGGTCCTCCCGAAAAAGCACTATGCAAGTACAAGTCAAGCCATTATGGGCTTTTGTGGAGTTTTTTAATAAGTCTTTATTGAATCCCAAAAACTGCTTCCTTACTGAGATAGTATTAGCAAAACAAACAAACAAAAAAATGCTTCAATCTGTGAAAATACCTGCTCTAATGCTGGCTGAGGATCAGATGATCAAATGTTTTTAATCTGAGGCACCAGGCTGCTTCTCATCACCTTAATCTCTGAAGTGATAAAGTTGGACGTATTCTTCCAAAGCTGCTTTTATTCAGTTTTCTTTAAATAACCAAACAGGGTGGTAAATTTGTTCTGTGTTGTGGTCACTATAATTTTATATTTTCAGATTTAGCTACTGCACAATTTTTTAGCAATGTTGTGGTATGCCAATAATTGTATTTTAAAATATATGCTTTTTTGTGTGAAATTACATAGGAAAGAAGGTGAAATGAAAAGCCCTTCTTTCCCTTTAAATCAGAACTTACTATCTGAAATTAGTCTGTATAATTATAGCTCAGCCATGGAAGGCTGCAGTCTGGTCTGTCACTGCTCCATTACCAGACTAAATCACTGGTTTTCTCATTAGTTTTGTAAAATGAAATACTCTCCATCCATCCATCCATCCATCCATCCATCATACTCACTCCTCCCTTTGACAGGGAGTTGAGATGTCAACTCCCCTGTCAAAGATGCACACAAGCACTTCTTGTGTTGTCCCACAAAGACATACCTCTATGAAGTGGGTTTTTTGAGAGGGGGTGGGGAATGGGACCTTTTATAGTCACATTAATCCCCCTGTTCGCAATTTCACACACAGCTTGGGCTTGGTGTTATTTTCACAACCTTTCTCCACTAAATCCTGTGAATCCTGAAACACTACACCTGCTCTCTCGGCATCTCCGTTTTCTCCAGTGCAGAGAACTTCTCCATTTCCTCTCACCAACGTCTTCTCACAGGACAGAAGGTGGAATGAAAAGCCAGATCATGTGAGACAGAACTTTGGCCACCAGTGTTGAAGATATGTTAACTTCTGGCTCCACTCTTGAAATAGTCAGCAGAAAGGAAATGTTTGAGTCATAGTTTTCAGGGTAAAGTAATAAAGTAATCAAGTAATCATGCAAGAATGAAATACTGGCATTAATTTTGTATTGTTTCTTTAATAAACTTTAACAAATTGTCTAAGTATGACTTATTCAGATGTTGCATAGATTTTCTTTCATATTGTGAGCTTTGAATAGCTTAGTTTTCTGGCATTGTGGGGCAATATAGAACAGATACAGAAGAAAACAGCGTTTAAATAGGAGAAAATAGGACATATGTTAGAAGACATTAGTTATTGATCTGCAATAGCTTACTTGCACAAGAAAAAACACCTTTGAACAAGATTGCTAGAGTCGATGCCTTTATACAACAACTCATGTTACACTTTCTGTGTAAATACAATAATCTAAGAACTTAATTTGTTTGTAATCTTTTACATATGATATACAAAATAAGATGGTAATCAGCAAACTTAACATACACTACATTAATAAATAAATATATATAAAATTCCCTTCTCACCCTCAGCTGGTGGTCTCTTTCATCCTCTGAGCTCAGGTCTTCTACCAGAGGCCTGGGAGCTTGAGGGTTCTGCGCAGTATCTTGGCTGTACCTAGAACTGCACATTTCTGGACTGAGATGTCTGATGTTGTTCCTGGGATCTGTTTTAGCCACTGCTCCAGTTTGGGGGTGACTGCCCCGAGGGCCCCGATGACCACAGGCACCACTGTGGTCTTCACCTTCCAGGTCTTTTCCAGTCAAGAAAGAGTCACATGCTGTTAGACAAAAGGCCCATTGTAAAGAGTTACATTTTTGATTCTGTTAGACACTAAGGTCCATTCCTCAGAGAAACAAAAACTTATCAGGGACACAGAGACATGGTGTGATTTCAGGGAGTGTCTTCAGTCCATATAATCAGCTAGCCTTCTCCTTCTCCTCTGACGCTGCCCAGACTTTTTTAGAAACTCTTCTCGAATGTAATGGTAAAAGCGTCTCCTTTCAGCGCTGAAAGTGAATAAAATAAGTAAAGTCTGAATGCTTTTCTTGGCTGATTTTATGCTCCGTGTTTCAATACAAATCATGATTCATCGATAAGGATTTTAATTCTCAACAAAAGAAAGTGGAGAGTAGGTTAGTTATGCTAGCTTTTACATATCCGAACATGCATCTCAGCTTTAAGCCACATTTTATAGAGTCCAGTAATATTGATGGCCACTCTACTCACCAATTTCCCCAACCAGACCAAAAAAAAGTTTTGGGTCATAATATTTGCTTTATTAAAGACACATCATATCTCATCTGCTATGTGTAAGTCAGCAGGACAAAGGTTTTGCCAACCAACTGAGGGACAGCTGTGGAGTCAGAATCACATAATTGAAAAATACAAAGTTTGCACTGATGAGGATTCATTTGGTTTACATAGAAGTTACTTATTCTGCTTTTGAAATGTTTAATAACATTTTGATTGTTACAGAATCTCATGTTGATGTTTTTAGCACTTGATAAAATCAGACAATAAAAGGCAATTATGTGATAATTCTTCACAAAAATGATTACTGAATTATGAAACTGTTTTCATCTGTAGGTAAGCATTCGGCAAATACAGGCTGATTCCATGAATTAGAATATGACTGAAATGTTCCTTTGTCAGCAAAAGTGAAAGACATTTTATAGATTAATTAATTAGACAATTTATAGATTAATTAGATTACATATGTCTTAACATATTTATATTTCGTAGTATGTTTAATACCTCCTAAAAGATTATTTTTGAAAGATAATATTAGTCTGACAAGCCTGATCAGGACGTATATCCTAACTTATTGAATAAGACTGTCTGGCATTCACATTTAAGTTTTGGCATTATTCTTAGCACTAGAAAAGAAAAGGTCTCCCAGTAAACTGTGGGTGCATCAGCACCCCACCCCCATCCTCCACTCCTCTTCGTCCCCACCAACTTTCAATACAAAGTTACACCCTTGAGCTGAGTTAATTTCATTTACTTATTTTTAATTTTTCATAGTTGATTTCAATTAACCTTCTCAAAACAGCTTTATGTTGAATTGGCAAGTATCGCCTTTGCACTACAGCAGGGCCATTTCTGTTTTATACTGTTTTTATTTTTGGTTCCTAAATATTGTACTGGGAGAATGGTTATTGGTGTTGCACAAGGCAAGGTTCTGTGCAGCTGCAAGGCAGAACAAGTACATCTCGCTGCAGCTATTGGCTGTAGCAAACAGAAAGGGGAGGGGAAGGACCACTGTCAGTCTCATACCTTTTTTGGAAAGGGGACCATTGCACTCCGGAAGTGAAGGGGGCGCTATTTCCTATATTAACTGCAGTCTCCCGTTTTTGTTTTCTTTTGAAATATGTGATACATCTTCACCTTTAGGAAGGAGTTCCACTCTTGGCATATTTTTGAACCAGTGACGTGCGGTCAGGGGTGTTATGTGCTTCGGGCACATTATGATTTTTGTCTACTTTTTTTTTGTTTTCTTATAGACCTTGATTAAATGACATTTTGTAAGTATAATTTGGAGTTTGGATAATTTCTTTTTGGATATTTAATTACGTTAATTTGTGGTGCTGTTGGTCCGCCTATAAATAGGCTGGCTTTCGGCATGTAGGGA
>NW_006800364.1:463244-464955 GCF_000485575.1 Poecilia formosa
ATTTTAATGGAAGACTTTAAAAACAGCTTGCCAGAAAAAGTTACCACCTACTTGAATGAAAATAAAGTGTCGGATGTGTCAAAAGCTGCAGTGCTCGTTGATGAGTACATGCTGACGCACAAAGGTAATTTTGAGCGCTCACATGTCTTTAATAAATTTGACAAATCTGAAAGTAACGGGAAGGAGTGTGCCAAAACTGTTTCACTTGTCGAATCGGATATACCTGCTGCGCTCAGTGGCGTTGAGTGCAAATCAGATAACAGGTTGGATTTAAAAACTAATGTAACGTGTTTTTATTGTAAAAAGAGAGGACACATTGTGGCTAGTTGCCCGGTTTTACTGAAAAAGAACACTAAGCCGGTCGCTCTAATTAAAACTGTAAATCACGTTACTCAGTCACTTTCAACAACAACGCCTTGCGAGCATGCTGATTTTAAGCCTTTCGTTATGGATGGGTTTGTTTCCGTGTCTCTAACTAGTGAAAAGATCCCTGTAAAAATATTGAGAGATACCGCTGCCTCTCAATCTTTTATTTTGGAGGGGATCTTGCCATTAAATGGTGACACTGCGATTGGTTCTGTTGTGCCAGTTCGTGGTTTTGGCATGCAAGACATCTGTGTTCCACTGCACAAAGTCGTGATCCAGTCTGAGCTGTGGTCTGGTGACGCTGTGGTTGGGGTGCGTCCTAGTTTCCCAATAGCAGGCGTCTCCATGATCATGGGCAACGACTTGGCTGGGGGTCGAGTGTTGGTTACTCCGGACGTTACACCCGTTCCGGTGTTGCGCGACTGTCCAGATGAGCTTGCTCGTACATACCCAGATGTGTTCACGTCGTGCGCAGTTACGCGTGCAGCACTTAAACGTCAACAAGAGGAAAATAAAGATGAGTTTGACTTGAGTGAAAGTTTTTTGTTCAATGCTGAATCCGACCATGTTCCATTAAATAAAACTGTGGGTGACATGTCTGATACAAATACACTGTCATTCTCTAGACAGCGGTTGATCGAGCTCCAAAAAACTGACAAAAGTTTAGCGCTATTGTTTAACGATGCATTAACTGATAAGTCTGACTCCATTTCTACTGGCTATTTTTTAGATTATGGGCTTCTGATGCGTAAATGGACGCCGTTAAATGTATCTCCTGTTGAAGAGTGGAGTGTGGTGAAGCAGATTGTTGTTCCGTCTCCATATCGTTCAGAAATTTTGCGGTTAGCACATGATAATCCATTAGCAGGTCACCTCGGCATAAGGAAAACCTATGATCGCATTTTGCGTCATTTCTTTTGGCCGGGTTTAAAGAGTGATGTCGTGCGCTACTGTAATTCGTGTCATTTCTGTCAAGTATCTGGAAAGCCAAATCAGACGATTCCTCCTGCTCCTTTGTATCCCATTCCAGCCATTGCTGAACCATTTGAAAGAGTATTAGTTGACTGTGTGGGTCCGTTACCTCGAACCAAAGCAGGAAATAAGTTCCTGGTAACAGTGATGTGCACTTCTACTCGTTTTCCGGAGGTTTTTCCGGTGTGTAAAATATCTACGCCTGTAGTGGTAAAAGCATTAACAAAGTTTTTTTCAGTGTTTGGTTTACCTCGGATTGTGCAGACTGACCAGGGGTCTAACTTTATGTCTAAAGTATTTGCGCAGGTTTTACATCAACTTGACATAAAGCATTGTCACTCTAGCGCGTATCACCCGGAAAGTCAGGGCGCAC
>NW_006800364.1:473678-474854 GCF_000485575.1 Poecilia formosa
AAAAAAAAAAAAAAAACCTAAAGGGCAGCACTCATCTGACCAGTGATGATCTGACCATGTGATATTTCAGTTTTTCTTTTTTAATAAATTCACAAAAAATTCTACATTGCTTTTTCGATCAAGATGGGATGCTGAGTTTACACTCATGAGGAATTATATGAACCTTTTGGATTTTAGCAAATGGCAGCAATGAAAAATTTAAAGGGGTCTGAATACTTTATGAAGAGGAGAAAAGCCTTATGTGCCTGCATGTGTGTGGGGGGGGATATACACGCATCCATCCATCTATTTTCTGCACACCCTTGTCCCTAGTGGGGTCGGGAGGAGTGCCGATGCCCATCTCCAGCGAATGTTTTGGGCGAGAGGCAGGGTACACCCTGGACAGGTCCCCAGTCTGTCGCAGAGGGGGGTATATATTATTAAAATAGACTCATGTGAAATTACAAACACAATTCTATATTAATAAGATTTTTTTAATAACATATAACCTCTTGAAATAACGTATGCCTTTCATGATGTCTTCTAGTTCTACATAGCATAAATTGACTTAGCCATACCTTAGATTACTTCCAGCAGTTTGTCAGTGATGTCCAGCCTCTGCAGGGACTTTTGGCCAGGTGCTTTTAGGCTCCTAGAGGTGTTAAAAAGGGCATGACGAGTATCTGGCCTCTGACACAGCCCAGACTGCATGTCAACATTACTGGGAGGATGGAAAGGTTAAGAGCCTCTAGTCACTCCCGCCCCACCCTGCCCACACACACACACATACACATCACATACAAACATCTTTTTAATATTACTTGTAGATCAGCTACATTTTGTGACAAGCATGAAGTTGTGGAAAGACATGCAATGATGTAGCTGGTGTGGAATCAAATTATTAGTGCAGTTTCAAGCAAAATGGCAAAATACAGAAGTTGAGGTAACACACTTCATTTGTCTTTGCCTTTTCTGCCAGCCATTTATAAATGACTGTGGAGAATGTGTGAGTATGCACATGCTAAATCTGAAATATAAACCCCAGGCAGGGGGTTTACATTACAAGTATAGGGGGGAAAGTGATGACAATTCTAGGGGCCCTGACCCACAGAGGGCCCTCCACAATTTAATTTTTTTATTTTTTTCATAGAAATTATTAAAATAAAAATCGGGGCCCTGTCAATTACAAAATTAATC
>NW_006800364.1:475709-476421 GCF_000485575.1 Poecilia formosa
ACTGCGCAGAACCCTCAAGCTCCCAGGCCTCTGGTAGAGGACCCGAGCTCAGAGGATGAGAGAGACCACCTGCGGAAGTTGAGAAGGGAATTTTTTTTAATGTATATATAAACAATAACGACAGATTTTAGGAAACCAATATTTTAATACAATATGGAATAAGGCTGTGACATAAAACTTGATGTAAGTAAAATTCTGTGAATATTGTCTAGATGCACTGTAAATTAAAGTCTGCTGTTATACCCAACAACATGTCAGTTCTCTTAACACATTTAAAAAAAATTAGCTCCAAAATGTAAAAAAAAAGCAAAAAATAGATTTAAATCTGAAACTTCTTAAGAACTACTGTTGAATCCTCTCTTTTCTGACCCCAGTCCACCTCTAGCTTTTGCTGGAGGCTGAGAAAGGGTCAAAGGCTAAAAGGATAGGCCCATGTTTGTTTACCTGTATCATTGCATCCTTGGATTGTTTAACTTTCAGTGAGCTGTATTCACACGGGATGGCAAAAATGAAAAATTCTTCATGCTGATATTCATGTGTGTCTGAGGAATCAGACCATCCCCAACATTCAAATACATTCATGGAGAAAAAAAAAATCAAAAACCTAAAGGGCAGCATTCATCTGACCAGTGATGATCTGACCATGTGATATTTCAGTTTTTCTTTTTTGTAGAATTTACAAAAAATTCTACATTGCTTTTTCGATCAAGAT
>NW_006800364.1:477464-494870 GCF_000485575.1 Poecilia formosa
TTGTCTTTGCCTTTTCTGCCAGCCGTTTATAAATGACTGTGGAGAATGTGTGAGTATGCACATGCTAAATCTGAAATATAAACCCCAGGCAGGGGTTTATATTGATGACAATTCTAGGGGCCCTGACCAACAGAGGGCCCTCCACAATTTAATTTTTTTTTTTTTTTCATAGAAATTATTAAAATAAAAATCGGGGTCCTGTCAATTACAAAATTAATCATATTGTATTTTCAAAGATTGTTTTTAGCAAAAAACACATCCATATTTTCCCTGAACCCCCCCCCCCTGTGTTAAATGGTTCGTTCCTGCATGGAGCACTTCACCGTGACGCTGTTCAGCTGCAGTCAGTGGAAGACACGAATAATTGTGGCAGTTACTATGCTACTAAGAAACGTTATAAAGTCAGGTTTTCAAAAAAAAAAAAAGACAGGGAGAGAAAGAAAGAGGCAAGAGTTTTAATTTATAACCCAGTTTTTCTCCAAGAAAGGTGGGTAGACTGTGTGAGATTATCAACCATTTAAGCATAAGTAGCTTAGCTACAGACTACTGTTTGCCTCCTTTTCACTAGCATTTGATGAATTAAGGAAAAAAATTACCAACATATTCATATATTTAACTTGTTCCCTGTGCCTTTTACCACTTAACAACAGAGGAGTCAGTCAGCAGCAGTTATAACCATGCCCCTCCTGACCCATCCTCTCCTAAGTGAAATTAAAGCTGCAGTAACTTTTATATATAAAAAAAATTTCACATATTTTTTAAAATTGTCATTATGTTGTGACAGTATGCTATGAGAGGTAATCTGTGAAAAATCTATTTTCTCTGTTTTCTCCCAGTACTAGAAACAATCAGTCAGTGGCAGGAGAGTTTTAGTGCTGTCAATCACAATCTCATGTGGTGCTGCTCATCCTTCCTCCCCCTTGATATGTGCCTTGCTGCAGCTAGCATAGCACAGAGCTGTGCAGATTCAAACTGTGAATGCTCAGTTTAGTTAGCATAGCTACCAATGACGGCAGATAAACGGTTTCTTGTAATGATTAGTTGTTTCTCCACCATTAGCATATTTAGTAGTGAGTGAATGAGGCTAACTGACAGTGCTAAGAGCATCCTACTAGTTCTGATTGTTTGTTTTGGTCAGAACGGTGCATGACTTTAACCAGTAATAGTAATAGAAAAAATTTAAGCAACCTACCTGCACACTGGATGTGGACTTTTGGATGTTAAATTCATGAGCAGTAAATATTGTGCTAGTATAAGTATTGAACCAAAGAAAGCAAGGCAGATGCAAGCCTTTAAAATTGTGACACTTTTTATGGGTCAAATAGACTCAAAAAATTGTAACTGCAGCTGTGCGGGGGGGCCCAAACAGATTTTTTTGTCAGTGGGCCCACGATTCCTGGCGGCGCCCCTGACCCAACGTGTGACTGAATGGTTCTTTTTTGGATGATTAACTTGACAAATTCTTGGCAGTGGTTAGCAATATCCGTCTACTATTGATACCTTACATATCTCGCTCTCCCAACCATCCAAACATGTTGCAGTTCATCGGTCAGTTGTATATTGCTTCTGTTTGGCTCCCCAGCATTGACAGCTCTTTCAAATTACCAGTCTAAAACACACATCAGTAGAGAGGACATCTTCATGACATTGCTTTTGAACTATGGTTCAATAAACTCATTTTTTATAAAAACATCCTAATGATAAAATAATGGTCCAGGTCAACAAGCTTCAAAATTCTGTAACATAGAATTTTGTCATGCAGCTTTTTACCATTCTATAGCATAGCAATTATGTCACCTTCAGTTGTTATAAAAATGCTGTACATATCAAACATAACTTAAAAAAAGTTTGAATTTGCAATTTAACTCCTTGAATTTAGCTTCTGTATCATTAAGATATTTCATACAACAAAGAAGTTTGCTTCTGATTCAAAATGAGTCTGGCATTTCTCAAAAGAAACTAATACGACGAATGTGACAGAGGAGTATGAATTCTGAAAAAAAAAATTCTTTACATTTAGCATGCCAAAAATTATTCACGCCATGTTTAACAATCACTGAATTTTTTATTTATTTATTTTTGCTCGTCATAGTTGCTGGTTAGTTACTTGCCTGTTTTCAGAAGTATTCTGCAGTTCCTCACTGAATTATCACCCACCCATGCCCAAAAACTCAATTTAATTTATTTGTTTCAAAGGCAATAGACTTACGACTACATTCTTATATTTAAAGTTAAAGATTAAGTTTAAGCTAAGGGTAATCCTAATACACACAGAGCAGTGGCTTGTTTCACAGCCTTATTTCCATCAACATACACACTCTTCGCAGCGTCTTCTCTCTTTTCTCAGGTGAATTTAGGCCTTGGTCCAACTGCATCAATCACTCTCTTATGGCTGCACTCACTTTCTCTTTCAACATTTCTCAATCTTCATCGTCAGTTATCTCACACACAAAATCAAGCTGCTACGTCAGCTTCAGTTTCTGATTAATTAGCATTCCGAGAGGTCAATGTATTTCTAGTTGTCATTTCTGTCCTGTCGGGTTGGGAAGTGTAAGCTGATATCTCAACTTCAAGACTTCTTATTTCTCCAGGCCTTAAGTTACCAGAATGCAGGAGATGTCAGATGGTGAGGAGATTGGCACATGTGGTGTGTGGATGGTCAGGTGGAGAAAGGAAGCATTAATTTAGTGTCACTCAGTGTCTATTCTAGACTTGTTGAGATTGCATGTCTCCTGCACTGTCAGACTCTCAACCATCTGTCATTGTATCAGAGCTGTGTTTACACGTCTTCTTTAACAGAAATGTTTTGGATGAACTTGTAAGGTAAAGATGCCTGGTGTTCTCCACAAAAATGACTGACATGCATGTCACACTTTCTTTTTGCACAAATACATATTATATAGAACAAAGAGAACATTTGGCCATGATGCAAATGATTTGTAATGCTAAGGAATTGTTCAAGTGAACTGAAAGTTGACATTAATTTTCATGACTCTGGAATGAACAAAAAACTCAAGAGCGAAATTTATCATAAAGATACTCTACTATAAGTAGAGCTGACCATTAATTTATACATAATACTTTATCCATTAATGTGGTTGGGACTAAAATAATAGTGGTCGTTAGAGTTAGTCCAAAGACTTATACAGTGGGGCAAAAATGTATTTAGTCAGCCACTGATTGTGCAAGTTTTCATACCTAGAAAGATGAGAGAGGTGTGTAATTTTCATCATTGGTACATTTCAACTGTGAGAGACAAAATGAGAAAAAAAACCCAACAGGAAATCACATGTGATTTTTAAAGGATTTATATGTAAATTGTTGTTATGGTCACTTAACAACAATTTGGGGCTCTATTCATGTGAGAGCTGTCATGATCCGTAGTTTTCTGTGTTTATTTTGAGTTGTTTCTGTGTTTATTGTTATCCTTGTTCCCTGTGAGTCTCTGTGTCTTCCCCATTGATTGTTCCCAGGTGTGTCTCGTTCCCTTGATTACCCTCCCTGTGTATTTAAACCAGGGGTGTCAAACTCATTTTGGTTTAGGGGCAGCATACAGCTTAAACTCATTGCAAGATTAAATAGAACCAATAAAAGTGGACTTGTTGTTGATTTTTATATTAAACGAATTTCACTTTTACAAAATATATTATGAATAATCTCAGGTTTTAAGAAAGGTATCTGCAGTTTCAACAATACTTTTACTCAGTTAAGCATTTATTTAAGTGCATTATGCATAAGAACTGATCTCAGTGATTGCACAATGTTGCAAAACATTTATTCACAGTTTTTGGAACTTAAAAACACTGTCCTGCATCACAAAATACAACAGACAAAAATTAAGAAAAGATTTAAAATCAATTTTCAACATCTGGGAAGCAATTTGAACAAATTATCTGGCTTCACACATTTGAAATCTTAAGTGTCAGCTGTTTTAAACAGACATTTGATTAAGTACATTTGTTGTTGCATAAAATGCATACATATAGAAACACTTGCATACATAACATGTATGTATGTTAGCATGCACGAGAAATATGAGGTTGCCAGGGCCAAAATAAAAAGCTGGTAAAGCAAAGAATCGAACTTGTTTACAGAACCTGATGCTCAGTGCTGCCATCTGCTGTTAGTTCCGCTGCAGTGTTGCATCATGTTGTGTGCTCTGAATAAAACACAGCGCCCCTCGTGGACAGTATAGAACTGCAGATTTTCAATTAAACGAAGTATATGTTTTTTCATGAATAATGATAATGCATTTAGCCCCCGGGGGCCGTACGTTTGACACCCCTGATTTTAACCCACCTGTTGTCTTTGTCTCTTGTCGGGTCCTTGTCGTTTGCACGTCCGTCTTAGTCAGTTGTTGTTTGCTGTCTATGTGCTCCAGTAGAACTGTGAAGTCCTGGATAGCGTTAGCTCTCGTTTCCAGTCCTGTGTATCAGTTGCTACCGGTATTTAGCTGTGTGCTAATCTCTCTGCCGTGCTGCCTGTATTGGACTGTTGAGCTTCCGTCATTAAATATCACAATTTTCATCATAACCTGGGTCTCAGCGTCTCTCCTCACCACCACCAACCACACCACATGACAAGAGCTCTCTCTTGTGTTACAAGAGAGACCTGGCTGTCACATGTGAAATGTCAACCACTCCATAAAGAGCTCTCTGCCAGAAATATCGGGTTGATTTTTCCCTGGGCTTTAATCTGCAATGATCTTGTCTGTGTGCTGGCTCTTGTCTGTGTGATGTATAACTTATTGTGAGCAGTATTGTGCAGAATTAAGTGCATAACTAGTGTTTTTGTGTTCACACTGGAGGAAAATTTTTGTTCAATCAATCAAATTTTATTTGTATAGCACATTTCAGCAGCAAGGCATTTCAAAGTGCTTTACATAATTAAAATAAAAACAGAGAGAGATCTGTTAATAAAAACAGAAGATGTGAGGGGTCTAGACGGTTGGTACAGCAATAACAGATCTTTAATGTATTGTGGTGCTAAACCGTTCAGTGATTTATAAACTAACAACAGTATTTTAAAGTCTATTCTCTGAGCTACAGGGAGCCAGTGTAGGGACTTTAAAACTGGTGTTATGTGCTCTATCTTCCTGGTTTTAGTGAGAACGCGAGCAGCAGCATCTGGATGAGCTGCTTCTGTTTGATTGATTTATTAGTCAGACCTGTGAAGACGCTGTTGCAGTAATCAATGTGGCTAAAGATAAACGCATGGATGAGTTTCTCTAGATCGTGCTGAGACATTAGTCCTCTAATTCTGGAGATGTTCTTCAGGTGATAGAAGGCCGACTTTGTGACTGTCTTAATGTGGCTCTGAAGGTTCAGGTCAGAGTCCATCACTAGGTTTCGGGCTGATCGCTGGTTTTTAGTTGTAATAACTGAAGCTGTGCATTGATTCTAGTTCGCTCCTCTTTAGGTCCAAAGATAACTTCAGTTTTGTTTCTGTTCAGCTGGAGAAAGTTTTGGCACATCCACACATTTATCTGTTCTAAGCACCTGTTCAGTGAATGGATGGGTTCAGAGTCACCTGGTGACATCGTGATGTAGAGCTGTGTATCATCCATGTAGTTATGGTAGCTAATCTTATTTCCTGCTATAACCTGAGCCAGTGGGAGCATATAATTATTGAAAAGAAGTGATCCTAGGATTGAACGGGGTACCCCACATATGACCTTTGACCTCTCTGATGAGAAGTTTCCGATTGAAACAAAGAAATCCCTGTTTTTTATGTAAGATTCAAACCAGTGGAGCACTGGACTGGAGAGTCCGACCCACCTCTCCAGTCGATTCAGTAAAATGTCATGGTCAACAGTGTCGAAAGCTGCACTGAGGTCCAACAGAACCAGCACTGTGGTTCTCCCACAATCTGTATTTATATGGATGTCATTGAACACTTTTACGTCTCCGTGCTGTGGTGAGCACGAAAACCAGACTGGAAGGAGTCAAAGCGATTCATTATTGTTAGGAAGTTAGTTAATTGTTTAAAAACTGCTTTTTCAATAATTTTGCTGATGAATGGGAGGTTGGAGATCGGCCTGTAATTCTGCAGCAGTGATTTGTCTAGATTGTTCTTTTTTATCAATGGTTTGATAACTGCTATTTTCAAAGCCTGGGGGAAAACACCTGAAGAGAGCAATGAGTTACTATTTGGATCAGATCATTAGCAACAACAGGCAGGACTTTCTTAAAGAAATGTGTGGGTAGGACATCCAGACAGCAGGAACTGGAGCTTAATTGTTGCAGGCGGCATTAGATTGAAGTTCAGGTGGCAACATCACAGGAGGATTTGTGAGACCTCTCTTCTCCTGTTTTATGGATAGCCAGGATAGCCAGCCTTTGTAACTTAATTTCTAGCAAGTGGTATTTTATTTTATAGTTGGAAGAGGGGGTTTTGTTTATTAGTTTGGCCTTGGAGAACCTGAAGCTTAAGCTTCTCTCTGTTTTTTTTTTTTTTTTTCTTTTTTGGCTGTTGTGCCTAAATTTTGCCTAAATTATAAAATAAACTGTCTTTTCTTCTGACATTAACCGACACCATTAAGGAGTGATCGTTCTCTGTTTCTACCATCGCTGGTTTGGAGTGAAAGTGAGACACTTCATTCCTCCGTGCATCAGGGTGATAGGACAGGTGTTCTGTTTATCTGTGCTATCCATAAGTTCATCCTACCGTGTGGTAATGCGCATGTGCACATCAATGCTACGTCACAAACTGTTTACTCAGCAGATTTCTTATAAATACATCCAACCTATGGAAGTTTTCTTTCATGTGTTTTATTTCATCGAAGATTACAGCAAGCTTTATTTAATGTATTTTATACCTGGCTTTCATGAGCTGCTGTATTACTTAATGTTTTTAGTTTACATTATAGGCAGCTTGTAAACATATTTATAATGTCTCAGTGTTGTGGTACTCGAGATCGGTCTTGGTGTCGAGACCGGTCTTAAGACCATTTTCTGATGGTCTCGGTCTTGACTCGGACTCGACCGCATTTGGTCTCGGTCCTGTCTCGGTCTCGGGCGCTGAGGACTCGGCATTTTATTTCAAGACCAGTCGAGACCGCAACTGTGAAAATATCACTAAATGTACAGCATACTGTCCAGTTTATTTGTTAACATCTTTGTTTTCAGTGGATGCAAAATGCACCGATTAAAATCCAAGCAACTACTGTTTCTGTTACTCCCCCCTCCTGCTCCCCACCCCACCCCACCTTTCACTCGCGCGCGGCACTCCAGGACATGCGCCGTGGTTTTCTCTCAGCGGCAGAAAATGTTTGTCTAATCGTCAGTAATATAATAGCGCTGCATAAATAGTAAGAAATCCGATGGCCACAGCTAACTCAGCAGCACTTCGCTTTTACAGACGGTGGGGACAACGTCTAACTATTTTCGTCACTTAGAAAAGTAGCTCAAAGAAGGTAAGCTCCGTTAACGTGATGTTAGCAAAGCTAGCTGTACAGAGACACATAAGAATTTGTGATGAAAAAAAGTCACTCACTGTCTGAGTTATTGTGCGGGGGTGCTGACTGACTTGTCGCATATATAGGACAACGCTATGTCCAATATAGTGATGTGACATTCAGAAACAGTCGATTCTTCTCCATGGCTCTTTACTTATTAGATAGGACTGGAGTGTCACTCACTGAGAGCCGGTGTTCTATCAGATTACCATACGCTGTCAGAATAGCATACATGCAGTGAGTACCATGCCAGCGCATGCGCCTTAAGAAGTCCGACCGTCAGTGGAGTTGTCAGTTCAGCATACGCAACAAGTTATGACGAAAATAAGTCATTAAATTGTTTATAATATGACATAATATGATAACTAGATAGATATACATGCGTTGTCATGGTTTCAAAGTGTATTTAAAGTAGGTCTGGCTGCAGCTGGATGCCATACAACTGTTAATAACCAAGTGTATGATGATCTACGTCACGATTCTATGTTGCTGATTAAATAAAATCATATGGTAATGACAGCGTATGCATGTCTGAGCTAAGCGTACCACTATTTGACAACGTATGCTGATCTGACAGAACACCGTGAGTTCGTGCTAAGCGTACGACGATCTGACCTGACAGAACACCTGTTCTTTATTCTTGTAATGCTCTGCATCATTATTTAATTTAATTATGTACGTTGATATTTAAATTAACAAATAACTAAAACACAAGAATGAAAGAGCACACAGAGCATGCACATTGCTCTTTGATTGTTTTTGTTCAAAGTGGCAGCTGTAATGTCTGCCATGGTGTCAGACTACCTGGCTTCATGTACTGGGAGAGAGAGTGAAAATAGTCATGATGAGCGCCTTCTGTTTGGTTACTTCTTGCTTGTTGCTCCTTGGTCAGCAGTGGCGCAACTGCACATTATTCAGGTGGATGCGAAAACATAAATCGGCGCCCCCCGAGGGAAGGAACTTCAGGGTGAAGGACCGACGCTCAAACACCACCCCCCACCCCATGAGCTAACGTTCATAGCTGAGCGTTATTTACCGTCAGGGCATTGCCTCAATTGCTATGTTTAATGGTGCAGAGAGTGGTGGTTTCTTACATGAGCAATATGGGCAAATGCCCAGGGTGTTATGTTTTTAGGGATGGCACGAGACCATCACACATTGTAACACAGAAATGGAATATTTAATATTGGTAAAATGTATTAAGTATTTAATATCTAGGTGTTTTTTATGGGGAATATGGATGTTTCAGATTATTTTGAGAAGCAATTTTGATCATATTTTACATTTTATTGTGTCATGTAGCTGTAGCTGGTCTTGGTCTTGACTCGGTCTCGACTTTCCTCGGTCTTGGTCTTGACTTGGTCTCGGACCCTAAAAGTCTTGGTCTTGTCTTGGTCTGGATACACTCTGGTCTTGGTCTTGTCTTGGTCTCGGGTTAGGTGGTCTTGAACACAACACTGTAATGTCTACTATAAACAAGTCATTGTTTGGCGTTATTTTGTGGGCTATTTTGTCCCTATACTTTAATATGTTTTAGATTAATTACAGTCTTTTTTTGATTAAATCTTGCTAAATAGATGTTGGTAGCGGTACTATGTGAGGTAGCGGTGTAATATTAGTTCAATCTGGAGAGACTCAGATGAAGAAAAAGGAACAATTAAAAGATTTAATGACAGGAATGAATAACAGTTCTTTGGTGCTCAGGCCCCGGCAGCTGATTTGAGCTGAGATTTGATGTGAAC
Source organism: Poecilia formosa (assembly GCF_000485575.1). Taxonomy (NCBI): domain Eukaryota; kingdom Metazoa; phylum Chordata; class Actinopteri; order Cyprinodontiformes; family Poeciliidae; genus Poecilia; species Poecilia formosa. The sequence continues at coordinate 486,663 of NW_006800364.1, forward strand.
TCGATGAACATCCCGATAACTGATTAGGGATGCTCTCCCCCGGGGCCCGACACTGGTGGTGGAGATCGGGAAAGGGTGCTATCCTGGAGAGCCGAAGGTTGTGGGTGGAGAAGGGGCGGTGGTGGGTTGAACGCAGCTGGGAACCGGCTGACGGCTTGGGTGTGGATCCTTTTATGCAGAGCTTGATTGATGATTGGACGCGCTGAGTGAGGTCCAGCGCTGAGGTCGGAGATGAGCATGACGCCGATGGGCGAACGGAGGGGGCGGAGTCTTCCAGCTTGAACTTTCGCTATCAGCTCCATTATATCCTATCCTATCATTTCTGGTGCACAGCGAAATTTGGTTTTGGGCCCCTCTATTTATGCTAACAACCGGCTGATCGTTTAACTGTTGATACAGTTAGACGATTAGATGATTCGCACACCTGCTATAAACTTATTGCATCTGTGGCAGTGCTGTTTACATTATATACATGTATAATATAGGATACATTTATTGGCCAACTGATTTATCATCCAGTTGATTTCTGAGTGCCAATTTCCTTAATTTTGGGGGATCGTGATCAGCCGATACTTACATCTGAAGCCAGTGGCACAACTGCACATTATTCAGGTGGATGCGAAAATATAAATCGGCACTCCCCCGAAGGAAGGAATGTCAGCGTAGAAAAAATACGCTCGCTTCCCCCCCCAAGGCCAGGATACGTTAAGTGTGAAACTCACGCTAGATTTACCTCATTATGTGCGTGAGGTGAAGTAAGGCGAGTAAGGCGCGCTGAAGTGTATGGGAAAACATAATCGGCACCCTCCAGACGGGGTTTTGGCGCCCCCTCTGGTGCTGCGTCCCTATGCGTTGCATGCGCTGCATACCCACTTTTTGCGCCACTGTCTGAAGCCCATCTATATCTCCTGATCTTATTTTCGTCAGCAAAGGTTTAAAAATCACCAGGTCATCTCTGAACGTTTACAGTTAACCGCACTGTTGCCAACTCAGTGACTTTCTTGCTATATTTAGCAACATTTCAGACAAAAAAAAAAAATTGGAATCAGCCAAAATCAAATTCGGCATGTCAGGCTTTTTAAAGATCGGTAATCGGCCAGAAAACTGCAATCGGTGCAGCCCTACACACATATCCATGACATTCTATGTTTAAATTAATTTCTCTTGAGCGTAACTCCAGTAGCTAAAAAATTTATTTACACCAGGTGAGTTTTTAAAAATATTGTTTTAGCCACATAAATGATCAGCAGCAAACAACATATAGCTACCGCTTTGTCATTGATATATGAATGCATTAGCCATGTAGCCTGACATAAAAACACTTTGCTAGACAATGTCAAACATTAAAAAGTTTTAATTATTGTTATCAAACGGGGAAACCTCAGAAATAAACATAGCCAAGCAGGAGAATCAACTCATTAAAAGTTTAAACTAAGTTTCACATAAACACAAAGACTCTAGCATAAATGTCTGGCTGTTGAACTGGACCGTTCCAGGTCAGTATCAAGCTAATTTTTTTTTAGCAGCTTTATGAATCTTTTACATTACATTACCAAGGCACATTAAAACAAACCTTTAGCTTGGCTTCTTTTCTTTCCCTTCAGTCCTTTTTTGAGACATTGTTTTGCTTACTTAACCGGGCCTTTGGATGTTTGGATGCGCTCTGCACATTGCACGGCAGCTCATGTTATGGGCGAAGCGTGCGGTACCTACCACGGCTACCAAGGGCCCCCAAGAGCAATTTTTTTATTCTATTCATCAATAAAATAATTTCTACATACATTATCAAATATATATTATTGTAAAAACAAATCACTTCATAGTGAAATTGTGTGTTTTTGATATAATGTCATAGAAATTATTACTAAAAAAAAAAAATCAGCTCCACTGAAGGAGCCCCTTAGTGACCTTGGGGCCCAAGGCGGCTGCTTAGTTTGCTTATGCCTTGGTCCGGCCCTGCATTCAGACTAATGTTAGGTCGAAAATGTATGTGTGTGTGAACTAACATTCAGAATAGTATGTCTGTATGATTTCTGTGTGTATGTGTGTGTGTGTGTGTGATATTTTAGTAGTGTATATGTGCAATTTTAGTCGTGTGTGTGCGAGAGAGAGAAAAAAAAATGCATGCGCGTGCAATATTTTATTAGTTCATATGTGCAATCTTAATCTTTTATGTATTCACGTGAGAAAGAAAAATTGTATGTGCGTTTGATATTTTAATAGTGTGCGAGGGAAAAATTCTGTGTTTGATTTTTTAATTGACTTATACATGGTTCCGCATATTTACACATTCTTAGTGGGAAAAACAGAATATATTCGGAATAGAATATTTTGATACTGATGTGTGATGAGCATTTTCAAAGCACACAATCAGTAATAATTTTTTAATATATTATGTAGTAATATTAATACATGTTTATATAAATATACAAACAAAAAAATACAATCATAGAGAAACAAAGATGATTAAAGCTGAATAATATGTATTAGGCTATACATATTTATATGCACATGGTTATATACATAATGTCTATATACATTTTATTAATGTTTTCCAGCCAAGGAGTTGTAGCTTAAGAGAGATTCAGCAGCTGAGATTCATCTGTGCTCTCCTTAAAGACATTTCCCACTTCTTCCTCACATCATGTCTTTATGAAACCTTCAAAACTAAAACAGGAGCTATGTTACTTTTGACAGAGTGAAAGAATTACACATAAATAACAGTCTTTGCCATTTTGTGTTGCATAATCTACATCAATGCATAATCTACATCAATGGGAATAATTAAAAAATTGGTAACACTTTATTTGAAGGGGGTGAATAAGACTCATGACACTGTCATAAACATGACATAACACCTGTCATGAACATGAATAAGTCTTCATGAATATTTATGACTGTTGTCATAAAGCGTCATTCGGTAAATTATGACACTTTTAATACAAAGTTGACATTATTCAAAATGTCTTTGTTATGACAACTTGACATTAACCAAGAAATCATTACTGTTTAAACTTTACCTTTAATAACATAAAGTTACCTCATTTTTAAAGTGCAATCATTAATACTTTTATAACAAATTTATATCAGTAATTATTTCTTGGTTTCTCCGTCCTTCCCCTTCAGTCCACTTGATGATGAAAACGACAAAAAACCAGACTGGGTCCTCTTGATAAAGGTTAACGGTTTACTTCAAAAATAAAAACGGTACAAATGTTACTTTTCCACAAAAATAATGGAGTAAATAAAAGAGTCCTAAGCAAGAGAAAGAGAGAGAGGTCAAAAAACTGTGTGGCTCCACTCCAACTGCTCAACTAAGTCTGCCTAGCCACACCCTCAAATTCTTAACTGCAATTACATATGCAAATTTACAAGAAGGCCTTGTAAATTATATTGGGCTATACCCAATATAACAAATTAGAATGCAATAGAGATTTAACTAGTCATCATTTTTATCCAAATAAACAAATTATCATAAGAAATATAAACATAATTTATCCTAAAGGTCAGAATGAACTAAAATTGAATTTAGGCTTCTACACTTGTGAAATGTTATCCCCCGATATTTCACGTCAATATTCCATCGATATGAACAAAATATCCTGGAGTGCTGAGGCTTCTGCTGCTGTTTTGGTTTAGCCAAGTAGGAGATGGCTGCTCCAAGATGGCCGCTGGATTTCCTGCGCCAGAACAGCCAGTGGGGTCTAGTCATTATATTATGTCTACGGTTTGAAATGTTGCACCATTCTTTTTTCTTCTCTCTTTGCTGCTACATCTGACCACACCCAAGGCCAATCAGTGAACAGGAGTGAATCTTGCGTCACCCATGAAAGCAGGGCCAGTCCAGCTGGCCCTACTCCAAAGCAGGAACCTAAAAAGCAGGGGAAAAAAAGCAGGAAAAAAAAAGCTGGTTGAAACACTTGCAAAGCAAGTCGAATAGAGCCAAGCTGAGGTGGTGGAAAAGGGACATAAGCTATCTTTCCCAGACATTAACTAAGCCAGTGATGGAGAATTTAGCGAATGGTAAACATGTTTTAAGGAATCTGGGGTGTCTGGAGTCTGGTACAACTTTGCCAAACTCATGGAATCCAAATGACCCCATCTCTTAAGACCACAAGAGGGTTAATGCCACAAAGTTCAGCCATTTCCTGAAAATCCAGGAACAAAAACAACTGCTTTTTCCACATGTGAGACTCAGTACAGTGGGTTAACAGCATCTACACAAGAAAGTCTGTATTTAACTCTACCATTAAATGGCATCCAACAACAGGTACAGCTTGGTGATAGCCAACAGAATATTGCATTGTGTAAGAACCATGTGAACAGAAATCCAAACATAATGATGTGAAGAATCTTTTTATGTGCACTGAGAAAAAAGTCTTCAACATGTTTGCTGTTCACCTGAACATCAGGATGTTCAGCAACATATTTGCTGACATCCTAACCAAACCTACACAAAAAGCAAAATATCAGAAATTAATTCATATTTGAGAGAACAAAAGTGTGTTAGAAAATGTTCTCATATGTGTTGTTTGTGTTATCCATTCATGCTATATAATTTGCTTCAAAAGACACAAGTTCAGTATCTTGTCACTTTGTGTTTGCTATTGTTACGATTGTGCATGTTGATATTCAGTTCTCTGGTGGGTGAGAATGAGTTCATTCCTTCATCACTGTTTTCTAGAAGAAGTTGGGCCTGTAATTTAGCAATAAGTAGTTGATAATGTTTTATATATACACACTCCTGATCAAAATCTTAAGACCAGTCAAAAAATTGCAAGAATTTGCATTTTGCATTATTGGATCTTAAGAAGGTTCTAAGTAGAGCTTCACAATGTTAAAGGAAAAAATCAGTGCAAAAGACAAGAACTTTTGAGCAGGGAATTTTCTGAAAACTGTATTTACACTCAAACATGATTTTTTCAGCTGATCAAAAGTTTAAGACCATAGTCTTTAAAAGTCAAAAGCTGTGCAAAAATCTGGATTCCATGTCATTTTCTGTCAAGTCTTTACACTGTCAAGACCTCCTGAAGGCAAAAGCAAAAAAGCTCACTGACTTTGAACGTGGTAGGATTGTTGAGCTGCATAAGCAAGGCCTCTCACAACGTGCCATCGCTGCTGAGGTTGGACACAGTAAGACAGTCATTTTGCATTTTTTAAATGATCCTGAGGGTTATGGAACAAAAAAGTCAAGTGGTAGACCCAAAAAAATTTCACCAGCTCTGAGCTGCAGGATCTGTTTGGCTGTCCGTCAAGACACGGGACGATCCTCTACCCAAATTAAGGCCATTACTGGTGCTGACTGCAGCCCAATAACCATCAGACAGCATCTGCAAGAGAAGGGCTTCAGAAACAAAAAAACGTCTTCAAAGGCCACGTCTTCTTCAACGCCATAAAATTGCCCGTTTGGACTTTGCAAGGGTGCACCAAACATGGGACATTGAAAGGTGGAAGAAAGTTGTCTTCTCTGATGAGAAAAAATGTAACCTTGATGGTCCTGATGGCTTCCAACGTTACTGGCATGACAAGGAGATCCCACCTGAGATGTTTTCTACACAGCACAGTGGTGGGGGCGCCATCATGATTTGGGGTGCGTTTTCCTTCAATGGAACAATGGAGCTCAGGTTATACAGGGGCATCAAACAGCAGCGGGCATCCCTCATGACTGAGGGCCCTCGTCTGTGTGGTAATGATTGGGTTTTTCAACAGGACAATACTGCAGTTCACAATGCCCGCCTGACAAAGGCGTTCTTCCAAGAGAACAACATCAATGTTTTTGGACCATCCTGCATTTTCCCTGGATCTAAACCCAACTGAGAACATTTGGGGATGGATGGCAAGTGTCATGATATGTTGTGGCGGTTTGGTGAGGTGAAAGCAGGACGCAGCCAGACCCAGGTAGAAGTGATGAATGATTTAATGATGATCCACAGAGACGGCACAGGGAAGCAGACTGACCACATAACATGAGGGTGAGCACACGATGAGGATCTGACAAGAGAAAAAGACAACAGGTGGGTTTAAATACACACGGGGTAATCAAGGGAACAAGACACACCTGGGAACAATCAACGGGGAAGACGCAGAGACAGAAACTCACAGGGAACAGGATAATAAACACAGAAACAACTCAAAAATAAACACAGAAAATGGATCATGACTTTGATTTCTGTTTTGGGGGGTTTTCAGGTTTTTTTGAGCTATGGTCTTAAACTTTTGATCAGCTGAAAAAATCATGCTTGAGTGTAAATGCAGTTTTCATTTAATTCCCCGCTCTAAAGTTTTTGTCTCTTACGCTGTGTGACAGCTGACCCTACTGTCACACAGACCTGAATGGTAATCATTTTGTTTGTTTATCCTTTACATTAATTTAGACATTAATTAGTGAATAGTTTCGATTTTTATTAAAAATTATTTTCATTAGTCTGACCTTTTAGTTAACTATTTGCAGTGCACACATTTAGTTAACTTTATTTGTCAGTTCTTTATATTTTTGTTTAAAAGCAACAAATTGATTTATTTGTTTTGAGTTACCAGTTTCCTTTGGAGCTGCTGCTTGAGGCTCACAGAAGAGCTCCAGCTAATTGACATCCATATATGGCTGGCAAAACCTCCTCAGCGGGCCGTTCCATTTGTTTGCCAGGGGACGGGGAAATTTGGTTTTCTTTAATTTAATTTGACCATTTCTTTAATGTTTCTTCTATTTGGTAGTTTCAGTCTGTTTGTTTAATTTAAAGATTTGGTATTGTTTTTGTATGTTTAATTACCCCTTGTGTGTCAGCAGTGGTCTGATCAGCCACTATTTAAGTTCCCCTCATGTCTTGTTTGTTAGGTCAGTTTTGTGCTTGAGTTCTTTGTGTTACCACCTGAGTTGTAGTTTGTTATGTTGACCTCAGTTTTGGGCCCAATTCTTCATTGTTTGATTATTTTTTTACTTTTTTGTAATAAATTAAGATTATTTTTTGAATTCCATTCAGCGTCTCTCTGGCTGGTTAATGTGAGAACCCTCACACGCTGATTTCTTCTTTTAACATTGTGAAGCTCTACTTAGAACCTTCTTAAGATCCAATAGTGCAAAATGCAAATTCTTGCAATTTTTTGACTGGTCTTAAGATTTTGATCAGGAGTGTATGTGTGTGTGTGTGTATATATACATATATATATATATATATATCAGTGACGTGCAGTCAGGGGAGGCAGGTGAGGCAGAGCGATTGGACATCATGTGACTTGCTGTGCGCGCCGTGGCAGTGCGCCAAATTATATTATATATATTAAATATATATATTTATATTAGTCAGAAATATTGGTGGTCGGGGAAATGACACAATCCAGCAAAGAATCTGAAAAAGGGACGCAGAGTTTTGATATTGTAAACACTACGAGAGCAAGATAACAAGGTCCAAAGGGATCACATTTCACAAGTCAGTAAAAAACTTTAATTAAGAAAATATATATAAAGTGTTGACGCTTTACCAGGTAGAGAAAGAGTCACATGCTGTTAGACAAAAGGCCCATTGTAAAGAGTTACATTTTTGATTCTGACACTAAGGTCCATTCCTCAGAGAAACAGAAACTTATCAGGCCACAGAGACATGGTGTGATTTCAGGGAGTGTCTTCAGTCCATATAATCAGCTAGCCTCCTCCTCCTCAGATGCTGCAGACTTTTTTAGAAACTCTTCTCGAATGTAATGGTAAAGCGTCTCCTTTCAGCGCTGAAAGTGAATAAAATAAGTAAAGTCTGAATGCTTTTCTTGGCTGATTTTATGCTCCGTGTGTCAATACAAATCATGATTCATCGATTAGGATTTTCATTCTTAACAGTTGGTAGCAGAGGATGGTTTGTGTTGACACATGAGCAGAAATTGGACTGGCCGGTCAGGCACAGACTTTCCAAAGCCCTCTGGTGTAGGGCCCACACGAAAGGTAAGGACACTTGTTCCTTAATATACACCATTGCACTGTTTCTCAGGTCTGTATAAATTTCCGTTATTCGTACTGTTTCTCAGGTTTGTCTAAATTTCAGTTTTCATAAAAGTAAAGGTATAAAAGAGATAAAGTTGATAAGTCTTCAGTGTCATGATTCGGGTTTTGGTGAGGTGAGAAGCAGGACGCAGGCAGGCCAGAATGAAGATGAAGATGTTTTATTTTAATGATAAAGTCCACAGGGAAACAGGCTGACAACAAACACGACGAGGATCCGACCA